>NC_141021.1:16660000-16752500 GCF_052040795.2 Danio rerio
GTTTAAGATACTCCTAAAATCATTCTGCAAAAATCCACAGATGTTTTACAAAAATCTCTGCAGAAATAGACAAAAATGTCTGCAGATTCTGTCTGGCCCTACTCATTGGTCAAAAATACCAAGTAAGTTTATTTGCTGTATTTGTGGTGTTTATTCAAGCCTTCTGAAACGATGAGTCACACACAAATGTCGTTTGCAGTACACACACAAATACATACAGTATTAGCATTTACTGACACCATGCAGCCCTGGCTAAGAATTAGAATTATAAGAATAAGAATTGGCGATTTTACTCCCTTTATTACAAGCATGCTCTGTTTTTAAATTATAAAATTGTAACGAATATTTTAACCCCAGTTTCTTTGCAAAAAATGTTCTGTGGACATGTATATACATGTTGATAGAAATATAGTGCCTATCAATCAATTTGGTGGGTGAGGAAAACCGCAGTCCTTCATCGCATGGTGGGCCTCAAAATCATTCAGATTTGCATTTTATTTTAACATCAGGAAATTTTAAAAAAGAGACTTTTTGGGGTCATATCACTGCAACAGACAGTTCTGTCCAAACCGCTTCAGATTTCCATCATGGGTGCCCTTTAAGCAAAAACAATGACTGTCAGTTTTTACACAATTTACTGAACCCTAAAATATATTTATTTGATGAGATATTGAAAGACTTTTAAAAAGGCTCTAAAGTACTAACAGTCATTTAAAGTCTTCATACGATCTTTGTCACTTTTCTTCCCATCACTACATTTTGCCAGTTAACAAGACGTTTTTTAATAATGCTAAATATTTGAGCAATAAACCATATACAACTTCATCCAACCCATTTTTCAAGAGTGTCAATCCTTTAAAGCCCCTTTAGTTTTTCATGAGATCGCAGATTTGTTATGTCATTATGCTGCCACCCTGTGGACATTTGTGCTAATGAAACCTCTAATTCACAGAGGAAATGCTTAATGTTTTTTGTTTTTACTATAAGCATTGCTGTATGTATCTGACTGTTTGAGACCGTTGTTATTACTGTAACAGCAGTACTGTTCTGTATTTTTTATTTATTTATTTTTAAGAGCGATGTTCTCAATCTCACTCCTGGAGGTCCGGTGTCCTGCAGATTTTAGCTCCGCTTCCAACCTCAACACACCTAGGCTAGCTAATCAAGCTTTTACTTTGCTCTCTAGAAACATCCTTGCAGGTGTGTTGAGGAAAGTTGGGGCCAAAATCTGCAGGAAACCGGCTCTCCAGGACCGAGTTTTAGAATCCCAGGTGTCCATTGTGTGTGAGTGTGTCATTTTCGTGGCGACCGATAGGTGTCAGCGTTCACTCACAAACGAGCACCACATAAAGCTTCTTCACAGCCAGAGAGACTCGACTACCATAAATTTATCCTGAATGAACATTTTTCCACTGACAACAAAACAACGAGAAGCTGATAAATCACCCAGAGCTGCTGGAGGAAGAGAAGTATACACGTGTTGTTGCTATTTTTATAATGACGGTATAGCAGCGATTAAAACACTTGCCCTTTCTCCATATCACTGACACATTTTGGGACTGGATATATTGATAAACGTATCTGCATCGATTAACCGGGTATTCCGAAGTGAATGATTGACTTTTTTTTATATAAACGCGAATGTTTATTCGTTTGAAAATTTCTCAGAATATTTTTTTTTCCAACACAGGAAAGCCAATTGCAGCGTTCAACAATTTGGTTACCAACATTCTTTAAAATATATCTTTCAGCAGAGACAAGAGGCTTCATACAACACAAGGGTATGTTAATGATAATTATGTTTACATTTTGTTGCTATTCCTTGAAAACTTGCAAAAGTTTATTTTTTTTTCACATACAAATGAAACATTGCTGGTTTTGAAGTGACTTATAAAATTATGAATTTGCAGACTCGCAATGCAAAAGCAATTTTATTAGGGTGAAAACGTTATAAATGTTGACAATTCTCATTAAATTCAATTAATCTTTATTTCTATAGTGCTTTAACAATGTAGATTGTGTCAAAGCAGCTTAACATAGAAGTTCTAGTAAATGGAAACGATGTCAGTCCAGTTTTCAGAATTCAAGTTCACTTTAGTTCAGTTCAGCATGGATTACATTTCACTGCTGAAAGTCCAAACACTGACGAGCAAATCAATCAATGCGCAGCTTCATAAGTCCCAAACCAAGCAAGTCAGTGGCGAGAAAAAAAATTCACCAATTGACAAAAGTGAAGGGAGAAAAAAAAACCTTGAGAGAAGCCAGGCTCAGTTGGGCATGACCATTTCTCCTCTGGCCAAACTTGTGCAGAGCTGCAGTCTAGGCACCGGAGGCTGAGAATGCTGGACATCCATTGGTTTGTAGGTTACCGACGGGTGTTCAGGCTGGCCCATGGCATCTATGCAAAGACTCATGCTCTCTGCTCTTCTATGACCGCCACATCATCTGCTCAGGATACAGCCTGGTCCAGGGTTATGGATACCTTGGCAGCATCTCTTCACAAGGTCTTAGATCACATTTGTGGTGCTGCACAATCTTTAGAAGCCTCGAGTTGAGTATCCTCAGGTGGAAATAGAGAATAAAGAAAATAATGAGCAGAGCTGCTGTTCATAGTGTATTTAATCAAGAGATATAAAATTTTAATGCAATAAATAAAACTAGTAGTTATATAAACAAACATGTAAAGCATATCACTTACTACTTATACGTAGCTTAATTAAAGGGATAGTTCACCCAAAAACTTCAATTGTCATCATTTACTCACTGCTAAACACAAATGAAGATTTAGGAAAAATAGAGGTTGCTGTGACCCATTGACTTCTAGCATTATTTTGGGTGAACCTTCCCTTTAAGCACGGAAGAAAATGAGTTTGCACATGATGTTTCATTACTGTAACCTGCTAAAAATAAATAAATAAATAAAGGAAACAATTAAACAACACAATGTAACTCCAAGTGTTCCCTTTATTTTTTTGAGCAGTACATTTCATTAGGGGAATTACCAACCCATGTCACACACATTCAATCGTGCATACTGGTTGAAAAAAAAGCACTGTTGCAATTGCAAACATGTCATGTTGCGTGGGAGGATGCCAAAATTGAAAATCCGAAAATAGAAAACTTAAATTTTACAGTACACTACACCACACTGCTTTTAACGCCAACCGCAGACGTCTTTGGCTAACAGCCGTCAGAAATGCTGAATGGAGTGAAGACTTGATTAAAAATGCTCGACTCTGCAGTTCTCATTTTATATCAGTTACGTTCACGCTATGCTGAGTTATACACATTACTCATTTTTTTGCAGCGATGATTTCAGCAAAAAACAGTTAAATATGGTGAATTAAACTGTGGACACTGAATGCTAAAATTAAAATGTACAAATCTGTTAATCATGGAACATTATTTCTAGCACATGACCACACAGGAAATAGTTGTAGGCATCCAAAGACTTGTAGGCCCTTACTTTCTCTCTTGTAAAATCATTTGGAGTTTCAGTGAGATTGTTGTATATTTGGGGCTGGATGCTTGGCCATTTCATCTTATCCGATATCCATTGGGAGGGTCGCAAATCGCAAATGAACCTGTCAGACAAATGCCGCTCACTTTAACATTCATTTAAATGGGTGACAAGCTGTTATAATACGCTGAAAGCATTATATAAACAATGTAATCAATATAACTTATCTCTAATACAACAACAAACTCTCTACCACATCGGATGTCATTCCCTTACTGCTGTAGATGCTAGCGCTCCCAGTGTTTTTTTGCAACCTCGATGCGCACACATCCTGAATGTTTACAAACTGGTAATTTACCAATATTATGGAATCTGATTCTTTTGCTTAGTTCTGGACAGTTTGACTCATCTAAATATATACATATACTCAATCTAGAGGAGTTTGTTGTCCCGTTTTCGCCATTACACAACATGCTGTCATTTATCAATGTGGGAACTGGACTCCGGCTCATTCTCAGAAGAAAGAGGGGAAAACTCTGGAATGTTCTTCTCCTCTCTCGTTCTCTTTCACACACGTATCTTATCTGTCTTTTCCTGGCTTGTTTTCGAGTTCCAAGAAAAGTACGACAGCTCTATTTCTCCGCTTAGATTGGTTTATAAATGAGACTCCACGAGGGTTTTTATTTTTATCATGTCAAACTTTTCTTGGAAGTCAGATTGTTTGAGAATGTGAGAGATGGACAGGTACAAAAGTGGGTTTGGGTACGAGTTTTGCCTGAAGCATTGCCATGACAATTCCTTCTTTGTTTGAGCGGTATAGATGCATTATGTAATCAGACTCTGAGATCATCAGTCGCACAGCTGTTTCTCTCTCCTGAGACAAAGAGACTGATGTTTTCTGCTCAAACATAATTTGATTTATTTTGTTGTTACTAATGTCCTACAAGCCCAGAGCTTTGTCTGCGTTTGGTAACACTGCATTAAGGAAAACATTTAGTTATAAACAGCTGCTTACCCTCATACCTAAACAGTGTACTACTACAGCTACTTCACAGTACTTTTACCTTTTTTTATTTGTTTATTTATCATATTTATTTATCATGTTTATTTAGCATATTTATCATAAACTACAAAAACACCTGCAACAGCCCTGTAGACATGTTAACATGGTTTAAACAATTTGAAATTTTTTAACTATGCTGAGAACATATTTTTGTTGGTATTACATTTTCAATTCACTATAATGTTCGCTACATTTCCATTTTTTTTAATACCAATTATTATTTTATTAGAAATATATTTTTCCAACATAATACACTGTTTAAATTCTATTGTTGTAAAGCATATAAACACTATAAAGTAATTATTTAAAATAATATTAATATGCGGTTCATTCCTAGGTGGCGACTCCTGATACATCAGGGACTAAGCCGAAGGAAAATGTTATTACTTTGTTGGTATATTAATAATTTAAATGACAACTTATGTACTTGTAACCATTTATAAGCTTAATGAAATTATTTCACAAATAATACTCTGTAATGTTTTTTTTTGAATTCACTGTTCAAATAAATGTATAAATATCAGCACTAATTAATAAAGTGCTGATATTTATATATATATACATTATATATATATGTATGTATATATATATATATATATATATATATATATATATATATATATATATATATATATATATATATATAAAATGTATATATATAAAATGTGTATATATATATATATATATATATATATATATATATATATATATATATATATATATATATAAAATGTATATAAATATATATATATATATATATATATATATATATATATATATATATATATATATATATATATATATATATATACATAAATAAAAAACAAAATATTGCGGTCTGATTTCTCCATTATTATGCAGCCAGTATAAATACACACACACACACATTTATAAAATACTATACCATTTGCACAAACAACACTGCAGATGTAGTTGTTAATAAATAAATATGTATAAATAATAATAATTATTATCATTAAATTGACAATAAATAATAATAAAATAAAGCTTAACCTTATAATATGGCCATTTGTTATATAAATAATGCTATAATTGTTTTAAATTTGTATTTTAAAATAAAGTACTATACAACTGTACAGAAATTTCAAAAAAAGAAAAAAAATTATGATGGAAAAGCTAATGTAACAATTAATACCCTTGATTAAACAAAAGAACTACAACTGGAAGTCATTCGTGCTGTTTTAATATATTTAATAGTGCATTTTGACCACAATTAATCTGTACAGAAATAACATTAATAATAAAAAAGATAAACAACTTTTCTCATTTCTGTAACTTAGTGTAACATTTACAATAAAATAATATACGTTAAAAAAAATAATAACATGATATAAGTGATATAAATACAGAGAGGTTTAAATTAACTGTCATTGTCATGCGTTATTCTCTGTTTGGCAGAATAAGTTTAATTTACACACGATTATGATACACCGTCATAGACAGGCACATAAGTAGTAATAAATCGAGACATCAAACCCAGTCGGTGAATTTTCAGCAGGAGTCATCTGAAAACCCAAAACAAATGGAAATCTGTTGAGCAATCATACAAACTCCCACCCTGATCTGCTCTGTGACCGCAGGCCTGGTTGTAGTTAAGTGTAAATGCAAGCTTTTGTTACTATTTTAGATGTTTACTTCATTTCTGGTTAACACTGACAAACAAAGACATCACTTCTCATACATTCTCTACCATCCTCTTGACAAAATTACCACCTTGGTAGCCCCTATAATCAACCCTAAACATCCAACCCAAACAAAAAAGCTTTTCTTATCCTTTCACATTTTTTTGTGACACTCCTCTCTTTATTTTCCCATAGGGTCAAATAGCCGATTGTTTGCAGCAATGATCTCGACCAATCACAGGCCTCGTAGGCAAATTCAAAATGGAAGTGACCATCCCTACTCTCTACGAACCCTTTAAGTGAGTTGTTTTAAGTGTGTATTGAGTTGCCTTCGTTAACTGACTTCTAAAAGGGCCATGAAGAGTTTCAGATGTGTGCTCTTGAAAGTCCCTACAAATGGCTTCCCCTTCTCGAAGTGCATTTCAAAAGCACAAAAAAGCCTTATGCTGTTCTTTGGAGTCCTGTGTTGAATTACTTTGCTCTAAATATTGAAGAATTGGTCCATCTTTATATTGGTCTCAGCTTTATTTTTGGTGCTGTTGCCAAATTTTCGTATTTGTCACTCTAAAAATTTCTGAATCCTTGCACACTGAGTCTGATAGATTTTTTTATTTTTGTTTGTTTGTACATTGCGAGTAGTCAAGCATTGAAGATGATTTTGTGGTCCTCTCTTGAAAAAAAGGAGGAAATATTGGGTCTAAATTCTGATATTGGGTGGAGAGGAAGGAAAGTACACATTCTTATCAAGTAGCAATTCAAACTTCAATTCAGGATGTCTGTTTCTCTGTTTTGTGTATCTCTAGTCATTCTGGAGCCACGTTTTAAATGGAGGACAAATCTGTCTTGGTATTTTGCACTTTGCTTGTCATAAAGTGCTTTTTCCTGCAAGACGAAGTGAATCACATTGAACGTTTTGCCGTTTATTAATTGTGACCATGGACCACAAACTGTACATTTTTTGGAAATTTGAGATTTCAATATTTGGCCAAGATACAACTACTTAAAAATGTGGAATCTGAAGGTAAAAAAAATTACTTAAAAATCCAGAGAAAATCGCTTTAAAAAATTTTGTTAAAAAAAAAACAAAAAGGTTTTGATTTATTTACAGTAGGAAATAAAAAAAAAAAAATCTTTATTTAATATTCGATAATACTTTTTGGCTTTAAAGACAAATCTATGATTTTTACCCATAAAGTCTATTTTTTGGCCATTGGCTTAAAGGTTTTGTGGTTCACAACTCAAATTCATGACTTCTCAAAATGTTTGCAATGTATACAAAAAATAAAAATCCCAAACAAAACACGGAAAATTGAATCCGAGCTGAACTTTCGGAAACAGTCTTTAGACATGTTAGAGGAACATTAAGTCTATACATGAAAGTATTTACTAAAATGCATGTCAGACTCAGTGTGCAATGTCTTCGTGTCTACATGCACAACTTTTTTCTCCTATCACACTTATTCTTTCTCCCTTTCAATGGTGTGCCAGCCACCTCCATCTTCCAACAAACATCTGTCTATCCATTCATCCTTCTGTCCATTCTCTCTTTAAAAAAAAAAAAAAAAAGGAAAGCACCGTACACAGCTTTGCATAACCGTAACAATGCCACACACAAAGAAATTGATATAAACACTATATCGCAGCGGGTGCCAGTGCATGGAATATGTCTCATTTGTCAATAATACACACACATTAAATATATGCTCACAGTCATTCACGAATACACAAACATAGTTGCTTCTCAGAAGCAAAAGCACCTCCCGTTTTATATAGCCAACCTTTAATTGAATCAGTAACAAAGTGAAATGTTCTGGCGCCAGTGATGATGATGATGTCATAGCAGCAGTAACGCCCCATTTCCAGTCTCTCGGGTTTGACATTTGATGGTAATCGAAATGGCAAAACCTTTGTAGCTTCTTGGTCCATCAATGAAGGGCTCAGATCGTGTGTGTGTAAGGGAGTTTAGTCTTCATCATCTTCCTCTCTAAATTTTAGAGTCTGTTAAGAGATGAAATGAAACGCCAACATAGATGTGTGTGTTTATTTGTCCAGACAGGTAAAAGTGTCTCGTATCCGCACCACCTCCGCAGCACATAGGTGACCATATAGCTTATTGTACCATTCAGGGCAACGACCCCTAAAATCAGAGAGAAAGAATAAAAAAAAATATGAGTTTTGAAAAAAATTGCTGTTATTAACTTTATTATTATTTTAATTATATTGCATACTATTTATATTATGATAAAATTATCATTGATTAAATTTAAACTACAGCTTAAGTGATATAATTAAAAAATTATAATGTAATGTATTCTTTATATAGTAATAAATGTTTTATTAGATATTATAATGCATGTGTGTTTATATGTGTGTGTGTATATATATATATATATATATATATATATATATATATATATATTTATTTATTTTTATATATATATTTATATATATATTTATATATATTATATATCTATATATATATATATATATATATATATATATATTTTTTTTTTTTATATTTCCCAAATATTTCCCAAATGATGTTTAACAGAGCAAGTAATTTTTCACAGTAATTCTTAGGTTTTTTTTTCTTCTCTGGAGAAAATCTTATTAGTTTTATTTCATCTAGAATATAAGCAGTGTTTATTTTTGTAAATCCATTTTAAGGTCAATATAATTTTTTTGATTGTCTAGAACAGGGGTGTCAAACTCAATTCCTGGAGGGCCGAAGCCCTGCACAGTTTAGTTCCAACCCTGCTCCAACACACTTACCTGTAGGTTTCAAACAAGCCTGAAGGACTCAATTAGTTTGATCAGGTGTGTTTAATTAGGGTTGGAACTAAACTGTGCAGAGCTGCGGCCCTTTTGGAACTGAGTTTGACACCTGTGGTCTAGAACAAACCATCATTATACAATGACTTGCTTGCCTAATTAACCTAGTTAAGTCTTTAAATCGCACTTTAAGCTAAATATTAGTATCTTGAATAATGTCTAGTAAAATATTATATACTGTAATCATGGCAAAGATAAAAGAAATCAGTTATTAGAAATTAAATGTTATTTTTAAAACTTATGTTTACAAATGTGTTAAAAAAAACTTATTTGCGTTAAACACAAATTTGGGAAAAAATACAGGAGGGATAATATTTCAAGTGTAATTCAAAAGTCATTTTAAATGTAAATAAAGTAGATATTAAGATTGCCGTGTAGATCTTACCTGCAGTCTATTCTGGAAATGTGTGTGAGGCGGCTCTTGTTGGCTCCGCAGGGCTCGATGTAATAGCGAGATGTCAGAACATTGGCACGGACACCCAGCACTGCTGCGCTCTCGTGATCCACTGACACGCTCACTAAAGTACACACTCCCTTGGGCAAATCTGTCATCCATGACCTGAAACACAACAATAAACACCTTTACAATTGCGAAGATCCCCAAAAGCATATTCTCAATCTCAAAACTTTAGAAAGCCTTTCTAATGACCTGAGTACCACGTGGTCTCTTGGCGGATGGGGTGGCATTGAGTTTCTGACATACTGATAGACTTCAGTGTTGTGGTCCAGTGTCTCCACGATCCTGGACTCTAGCAGGTCCTCGTCCCAGCGCTCCTGCTCTCGCAAAATGCGTTGCAGGACATCCTCAGCCGATGCAGGCACATCCACACAAACTTTCCACTGCCGCAGAGAAGAGCCGTCCTGAACCTGCCAATAAACAATGGCATCTCATGGTCATTATCAATTCTAGGAAGATTTAATCCAGCTCTTACTGCAGTCCTAGTTGAGATTTCATTTAAAGTCAGTAGAGATGTTTGGATATCCTTTTTCTCATTCTATGGGCTCAGGGTGTCAGATGATACAGAGTACTGATCTTATACATACAGTTGAAGTCAGAATGATTAGCCCTTCTTTTAAATGAATTCTTTTATATTTTCCCCCAATTTCTGCTTAACACAGAGATTTTTTTTATCACATTTAAAAACACAATAGTTTTAATTTCATATAACTGATTCCTTATATCTTTGTCATGAAGACAGTACATAATATTTACTAGATATTTTTCAAGATACTGGTATTCAGCTTAAAGTGCAATTTAAAAGGTAATTAGGTAAGTTATGATAAGCAATATTAGGCAAGTCATTAGACACAAATCTAATACTGCAAACCAAAAGGTATATTTTAGTAAAAATAAAACAGTGCAACAAATAAATGTTGGAATGGCAGGATCACGTGTCTTCAAATGCGTTAAGTTACTCATATAGAAGCTGTAATTTTTGTGTCACCCCTCAAACTTGCAGCATGACAAATGAGACGTATCTCTGTTTTATACTAGCTGATTGGTCTAGTCTGAATTACTGCCAAACTCTAGACATACTACTAGTAAACTCGTAAATATTCATTTACTGCTTCCTGTGTTTGCTTTCCAAGCAGCAAAAAATAGAATTGCGAAGCTTGCTGCCATTGGTAAAAAATAAAAATAAAAAGATTGGTAAAAAATAATAACAGATCAGTTTTTGGGGTTTAAGTACTCCTAGATACCAATGCAATTTTTGTTTTTTAGTGGTATCGGTGACATTTCTGATACTAGTATCAGAATAAGCACTAACATTAAAAACTGTATAAAGGTAGCTGCGTCCCAAATGGCGCTCTATACACTATGCTCTTGTCCACTATGTACTTATGCACTTACTCAACAGCACTGTACAGTATATGAGTGTAGTGTCATCCCAAATGGAACACAATTTATTTTTTACTAAGTGGAAATTCAAACCGTTTCCCTTATGACGTTTGACGGTTGCCAAATAAGTGGAATAAATGACCAAACTACCAAATAATACCTGCCATGAGTGTAACAGCATTCACCATCGGGAGGCGGTATAATTACTCTCGTTGGAGAATTTAGCTTTCAAAATTCTAAATATATAAAGTAAACCAACTTCAGTGCCAGAAAGCTCCGCTCCTTCCGCTACGTAAGCAAAGCAGTGGTCGTTGAGTGTGTGAAGTGTCCAATATTCCACACCTCATTTTAATGGTTGAATAAGTGCATCATCCAGGTATTTAAAGTGCACATATTATTTTTAGAGTTTTCAATGTGAATGCACTACTTGCACTATTTAAACTACAAAATGATGCAGAATAATGCACACATAGGTGATTTGGGACGCACCTTTTGCTTTTTATACATACACAATACAAACTTTGTCATTTAAAGGGAAAACAGAGGATCTTGTGTTTTCTTTCTTTGACGTATCATGGTGTGACTTCAAAAATAAAGAGCAAAAAATAAACCTTAAGAAAATCAGCTAACATTTGTCATCTGCTCTATAAAGTTCACTATTTATGTTCTGCTCATACAAGCCGTTTGAATGATTTAGCAGAACATAGTTTGTCCACATTGAACTTGGCCGTTGTTTTATGGTCAAAAAGTACATGACAGAGGTGCCCAATCCTGTAAAGAGCAATCCATAGCTTAGCTCCAATCCTAGGACATTTCTAGAACTCCAGAAGACCTGCTTCGGATGTGTTTAAATAGCATTTGAGCTAAACATTGTAGGATACTGGTCCTCCAAGAGCAAGATTGAACACCCCTGCTTTATGGGTACATGAAACACTGTCCAGGGAACTCTGAGTATTTTGGTTAGTGTGAAATGCCAGAACAACCGACAAACTGATGTCATGGTGGGCTCAAGGCCAAAACAGAGCTGGGAAAACACTCTTTCACATGAAGGGAGCGAAAAAAAGAAGAAGTGATGTGCGGAAAAAGACACAGCTTTTCCATTAGGCACAAGCAAGAAAATGCATAAAGGAAGGAAGAGAGAGTGAACATGAAATGGGAAATAGTGTCTAAGTGACAAGTGAATAGGGTGTATATACAGTTCCCGTACCTTCTTGTATGCAAGCTCAGCGTTTTCAGGAGTCGAGCAGCTGTCATAACCTTTGAATTTGTCCTTGGCTTCTTTAAGCAGGCTATCAATACTGTCTTTGAGTAGACTTTGGTAGTTGCAAGAACCGCAGTTTTCCGCCAACACCTCCATCCTCATGGGACTCAAGCCCTGCTCCATGTAAGAGTTCCTACATCGGGACATCTCTTCTGGGATCTAAAAGACAAAGAAATATAATCATATTAACAACTGAATATGGTCACACTTTATATTAGGTTTCAGTTCTTTTAGCTCAATAAACTACTAATTTTCTGCGTATTAATAGTTATTAATGTTGATGGGTTTAGGTATTGAGTGGGATCAGGGATGTAGAATGGGAGCATGCAGAATATGTGCTTTTTAACTACTATTAAACAGACAATATCTACACGGTAAAAAAAGAGATCTGTTAATTAACATTTCCCATATGGTTGTAAAATGCTTTATGAGATGTCTATCTCTGCTCTTTTGATATTTTGATGTTGAAAATTCACAGTTTAACAAAGTGACGTTTAGTTGCATTTAAGTTGTTTGAAATAAAATAATGTATAAGAAATAATATATGAAGATTTTAGAGCCTCAGTAATTGTACTTTTTTAGTCATTAACAATTTATTTTCATGGCTTTAAAGTGAAATAACTGAAGACAAATGTAGAAAGCTGAAAAAAAAAAGTTTATTTTAGAAAAGTAATTCAGAGGGCATTTAGAGGCTTTTGCATCTGAACATCTTCTGTAAAATAACAGAAAGTGTACTGGCAGTTTATTAGGTTTTTTACCGTAATATACAACACCAAACCAGACAATAAATCATTTTTAACTATTTGAAATGTTAATAAAAGTCACTTTTTTGAACTTTTCAAAGTTAAAAGTTGTTGGAAGAAAGATAAAGCTCCTATAATTCAATTCAAACACAGAAATAAATTAGGAAAAATAAAAACATGCTTAGAGAAAACTGCTAATTTACGGATATTTTTCAAAGTGTATTATAGTAATAGACCGGTAAAAGAAACTAGTTAATAGCAAGAACTGGTAAAGTTTCACCATAAATCCCTGAAAGCAATTCAGAGCAATCCAATGCAGGTCATTCTGGTTTGGTGGTTTTCGGCCAGTGAAACCAGAGTGTTCCTAAAACTGTTTACACATAGGTAGGTATAAGATGCAATTTTGTTAATCCGATTGCAAAAGAACGAAGCAAAATACAGGTGTAGTAGGGGTTTGAAAGATTTTCAACTTGTCCACTTTTGACCTGTTCAAGTAATTAAAAATGCAAAAATTGCATTTAAAGAAATGCTTGAAAGAGTTCAATCACAAAATTCTGCTTCTCTCCATGTTGATCTAATTCTCAAACATTACTTGTACATAAGATTTGGAATATTTGTCACTAATTATCACTTAATTGTTACTAAATTGTGTTTCACTTACTAAGTAAATAGAACATTTTTAAGAGGTCTGTCATGTAGTAGTTGTTGTTCACTAGCCTTTTCTGTCTCAAGTTGGGTTTGAAGGCAAAAACATAAAAAGCACATTGTTTTTTTTACCAGTGCAGATTCTAACATAAACCTAAAATATTTGGGCCAGTTTTGCAGTTGTTAAAGCAGACATGAAAGTTGCTGCCCATTGTTATGTTTTCCCTTGTTGGCTTATTCTGCAATATTGGATTGAAAAAAAATGGCTGTATACAAGTACATGCCTGCTATAGATCAGAAGCCAGCATGATATCTTTATGATGGAAAAAAACATTTTGGTGTTTAAGGCCTGATTTTGAAACTGGAACACTAATGTGCCATTTTAAGTTTGAGCTTGTATACAAGCTAGTCTTTTCAGCAGAGACTTATTAAAGAACAGAATTAATTGAAAGAGGAACTCATGTCTAGTTTATAACATGCAAATTAACATTAGCATTAGCTTCCCCTATGGGAGCTACTAGCAGAGAGTGAACATTGTAAGCTCAATATTACATTACCCATGACAAATCATTACAGTGGCTCACATTTTCAAAAATAAAGAATAGAAACTATTAATAAATTTAAGAGACCACTTGAAAATGTTCTATTTACTTAGTAAGAGAAACACATATTAATAAAGTATTAATTACATTAACATATTAATTAAGTGACAAATAGTGACAATTATTCCAAATCTTATGTACAAATGTTGTCATTTAAAGCTTTTTTAAATTAATATAAATTAAAATATTTAGTTTTAACACAATATCATAGAAATTGTAGTAAAAAATATTCTAAAGGAAAAAATAATGAAATGCCCTAAATGACTATATAATTTGTTTTAAATAAGTTTTTGTTGTTTTTAAATTTGGAAAAACTTATCTTTATAAAATAAAACAAATATTTAATAAATAAATGCCCTAAATGACTATGACTATATAATTTATTTTAATTATATTAGTTTTTATCATTTTTGAAATTTGAATAAATTTGTTCTTAGAAAACAAAAAACAAATATTTAATAAATAAATGCCCTAAATGACTTTATAATTTATTTTATTTTTATTAGTTTTTTTTTAATTTGGAGGAATTACCTTTTTAAAAAATAAAACAAATATTAAAATTTTGCTCAAACAAATCTTATTAATTCAGTAAATCCAGAGAACTTAGAATTTTACCTGTTTATATGATGCAATGATTTAAACTTAAGTTTATGAATCTAATCATACCACTAATTATACAAAATCAGAAGATGTTAAAAATGCACTTGATTTGGTTGAAATGATTGTGAAGGGTAGAGAAGTGACAGCAATGATTCATTCCTAAGTGGAAGCGGCTCATCCTGTTTGTGTGTGTCTCGTCCATCGCTCTTCTGCCCTTCTCCACTCGGAGTGTTTTTTTTTTGTGTGTGTGCGTGTCCTGTCCTGCTCCCTGTCCTTTTCCTGCCTGACTGACGATGTTTATCATGTCATGGTGCTTGTGCCTTTCCAGCGTTTGTGGAGATAAACTTGTTATCTGCGTACAGCAAAAAGCATTAGCCTGATAGATACAGCGGGCCCAGACCTTCCGCATCAGATTTAGAGGCGGAAGACCTTTAATGCAAGATGCTATCAATCCGTTACTCATTATGAATTATTCGCTCTCTTGAAATAGCCCATTATGGAAGAAAATAACTTGCGCTAAAACAATAAGCACGAATGTCTGGGCGAACATCATGGCACAATGCTGCTTTGTGGATCTTCCTTTCAGTCAGATGCAAATCGAATTTCTTGTGTTTTTCAACTTCTGCTGACTTTCATTATTTTACACTTATCTAGTTAAGAGCTTCCTTCCTGACCTCTGAATGAGCACTAAAAGGGAAAGTGCAGGTCTATGCATGTTTACCTTGCAAAAATTGTTTGTCCTTGACAAACCTGCTGTTAATGTATGATCAATTTTTCACCAGCTATACAGGCCTGTAGCCAGGGGGGGTTTGGGTGGTTCGATAGATCCTCCCCCCACTAACGAAGGTCTAGAATTTGTCCCATACTTGAGCTTATTTGTCCTATTTTGACTGTTAAGCCATAATAAATTGTGAAAATAATCCATGAAAGGCTTTAAGAACAAGCAGAATCTGACCTAAGTGAAGTCATCTTACACTACTGATCTTCTGTATTGTTGTTAAATGAAAAAAAACATTGTGAAGGAACTTTGGTAACACTTTAGAATATCTGTCCATTAGTTAATTTACTAACATTAACTAAGTATGAATAATCTTGTTCAGCATTTATTAATCATAGTTCAACATTTAGTAATGCATTATTAACATACAAATTCATGCTTGTTCACATTAGTTAATAAGTTAACATGAACTAATGTTATTTAACTTAAATAATGTTAACTAATGTCAACAAAGATATAAAAAAATGTATTACTAATTGCTTGTTTATGCTAGTAAAGGCATTAATTAAAATTAACGAATGGACCATTTATTTTAAAGTGTTACCGGAAGTTTTATTCAAAATCTTGGACCTCATGCTTATTCTTCCAATGAAAAAAAAGTTCATGTTAATACTAATTAGTCTATTGTTATCCATCCAAGTCAAACAAATCATCAAGCTCTACATTATTTATTTATTTATTTATTTATTTATTTATTTATTTATTTATTTATTTATCAATTATTATTATTGTTGATGTTATTATTATTATTATTTTTATTATTGTTATTTTGTATTGATTGATTGATTTATTTTATTTTTTTATTGTTCAATATTTAAATAGCCAAATTCTGACGGAACAGTTGAATGTGCTTCTCAGTTTGATATTTGCCTAATGACAATAGGCTACTGATACCAATATACATGAACACTATTGTAAAATGTTACATAATATAATATAATATAACATACCATAATATAATATATTTTTTACTCTAATAATTGAAACAGTGGTATGAGAAATGTATTTAAAAAAAATGCATTTCTGACTTACATGTGATGCAATTTAAAGAAATTAAATTAAATGTAAATAAATAAAAATGAAGGTCTTTGTTGTATCCATAAAGAAAAAAAAAAAAAAAAAAAACATCAATGCCCGCCGTATCCATGGCTGCAAATTGCTGTTTTGCATGTGCATGTTTATCCTTGTTTGTATACGAAATTAGCAGGGCTTGGTCATTGCATAACAATCTCATTAATCTTTGCTTAAAATACATTCAACAGAAGTCTCTGGTAGCAGATGTGCTAACGTGTTGTAGCGTGAGCGTCTGTTTTTGTCTTTGTACTTGAGACACATCTGGTACAGAGTGATAAGACTATTGTTTTTAAATCTTTGCTGACATGGTTTTGATAAAACTGATGTGCGTGAGAGATGGAAGTGTTGTCTGTCTTCATTTTTTCTTAAAACTTGGTCAGACGAAATGTGCTCCAAAGTAAAATGCCGCTCACCTGGAAGAGTTTTCTGCACTCCTGTATCATATGCGCTAAACCATGAGTAGCCGCCAGGTTTTCATTCAGGTCTCTTTGGTCAGGTTTTCCAAGGGTGTTCTTTCTATTCATGACCCTGTGATAAAGAAAACACATGGAAAAAGAATAAATGGATGACATAAAAACAGATGTTTGATGCAAGCACTTATCTAATCTCAGTATGACAACGAAAAATTTCAAGCACAGAGCCTTACGCAAGTCAACTCACTTTTTTTTTTTATTTTTATTTTTTTACCTAATCTTAGTTTCCTGTTACTCAAGCGAGAAATAACTGAATAGTTTTAAAGGGATTGTTCACCCTAAAATGAAAGTTCTCTCATCATTTACCTGTTCCAGTTTCTTTCTTCTGTTGAACACAAAATAATTTATTTAAAGCAGCAGCCATTGACTTCCACAATATCCTACTATAGATCTCAATTGCTAATAGTTTCCAACATTCTTCAAAACATCTTGTTTTAAGTTCACAAAGTACAGAACAACTTGAAAGTGAACAATTTAGAAAATTCCAGGTTATTCAAGTGAGAAATCGAGTATAACTGTGCGGTTTTAAAGGAACAGCTCACCCAAAAATGAAAATTCTCTCATCATTTACTCATGCTTCAATTGTTTCAAACATGTTTGAGTTGCTTTCTTCTATAAAAAAACAAAATCATTTATTTTGAAGAATGTTGGAAAGCAGGACAATACCCTACTATGGAAGTCAATGGCTAATAGTGTCCAACATTTTTTAAAATATCTTCACAAAGTACAGATGAATTCTCTTGAATGTGAGAATTCTCATTTTTGGGTGAACTGACCCTTTAAGAGTAATTGCACGCCAAATATGATGGCACTTCAAGCACAGGAGACACACACACACCTGGGTGACGAGCTCTCTCTGCGCAGTGTGTTAAGGTGGAAGAGAGAAGGGGCCAAACACACGGCCAGGTTGGTGCAGGTCATCTGGTTTTCACCCACGCTGGCTGTTACATCACTCAGGAAGCACAGCAGAGTCTGCAGTGCCTCGCGGTTCTCGTCTGGTAACAGCAACACAGCAGCCCTTACCGCCTGCAGGCGCTGCTCTTTGGGGACATCTGAAAGCCAAAGGATGTTGCATTAGTCTACTTCCAACACTGTCCATTGGGCTTATTGTTCATGTAAGAGCGGGCGGATTGTTTTTGGCTCAAGACCTCTGGTCTTATTCACTTCCATTAAATTTTAGACGTTAAAAACAGCTTGTTCTGCAGCTTGATGTTGCAAGCAAATATTTAGTAATGATATTCTTCTTTTTCATGTATTCATAAACAAAATTGTTTGTAGAACAAATATTTTGACCATTTTCTGCTGTTTATTATTAATACTCATTTCTCCCATAGGCAGTTTTCCCAATCGTAAGGTACACAACCGCACTTCCCCATTCCAGAATAAGGTAAATAGGCCTTAGTCAGGTTTGGATTAGATGGCATTTTGAATTTAATGCAAATGAGCTGTGAGGGATAGATCTAGGCTGTATGTGTTTTTTTAATTAAGCCTTTAAAAAGTCAAAAAAGTCCAAAAAATATAGATAGATAGATAGATAGATAGATAGATAGATAGATAGATAGATAGATAGATAGATAGATAGATAGATAGATAGATAGATAGATAGATAGATAGATAGATAGATAGATAGATAGATAGATAGATAGATAGATAGATAGATAGATAGATATAACTAGACAAGTATGTTTTGAGAAAAAAGTCAAGTTATGAGAACTAGAAAACATATGTTGCAATTACCACACAATTAAGTTATGGGAACTAGAAAAAACAAGTTATGAAAACTAGAAGTTTTGAAAACTAGAAAAGTAAGTCATGAAAAGAAAGTCAAGTTACGTAAATAAAAAAAAAAAAGTTGCAATGACCACAAAATTATGAAAACTAGAAAAAAGCTATGAGAACTAGAATAATAAGTTATGAAAGATAGAAAAATAAGCTATGTAAAATAGAAGAGAATAAGTTATGAGAACTCGAAGTTATGATACCTAGACAAGTAAGGTATGAGAAGGAGAAAGTCAAGTTACAAGAACTAGAAAAAAATAAGTTGCAATAACCACAAAATTAAGTTATAATAACTAAAAAAAGTTAAGTTGCAGTGATTAGAACAAGTAAGTTGAAGAAACATGAAAATTATTTTGCAGTTACTTGGAAAAATATCAGTTGGGTTGGCTAAATTTGGTGCATTTTACAGATTTATGTAATGTGCATTGTCCTTGATTAAATGCATAATGCACATATGCTTAACATATTCTGATCTACAAACACAATATGTTAGTACAATAAATACACCCACGGCCCTATTCTTTTAGATTATGTCATTCAGAGAAGGAAGGAAGGGAGTTAGTTTAGTTCAGGGAGAGGTTGTCAAACTTCAGAAATTGAAAATATAAACCATATAAACTGACATTCAGTGCATTATATCTGTATGTTCAGGATGAAAAGTTCAGATACAAAAACCTCTATGTGACATCTAAAATGTTCTAAATTAAGCATTTTCCTCAGGCTTCTGTGCGTAAATTCAGTCATTTTACTTTCATGGCAGATTATTTTCATCACCTTTAACATTAAATAACTGAAGATAAATATAGTAGGCTAAGAAAAATGCACATATTAGGAGAACTCAAATGCAAAGTGGCTTTTAAAAAGGAAAGCGTGGATTGATGTGAACTGAAATGGCACTTATGGAATTGTGTGTGAGTGTTCGTCAAATGATGTCTGTTATTTTCGCCCTTGGGAATGAAAGACCCTGTGTGAGCACAAAACAGGCACACAAACCCTTGCTTTTCTGTGTGGGATGCGGAGACCTCCCTTGTGGTTGGGGTCAGATATATAGTCTGAGAGACATATTTGTGCTGGCTGTTTTCCTCAGAATTTTGGTTGTGGTAACAGACCACTTTAATCAAACAATTTTCTTGAAAATCTGGACTTATAATGCTGCTTATTGTGCCTTAATGTGAGGTGGAAGACATCTTGTCTCTACAAAATCTATTTCGGGCTGCCCAAGGAAGAACAATAAACTAGAATATGTAATATATAATATATCAGAGTTTCTGCTGGACTTAAAGTCTTAAAATATCTTGAATTGATTTTCTGTGGATTGAGGTAGAAATGTGTTAAATCAGAACAGCAATCCAAAAAAATGTATAATGCTCAGAATGGTCTGTGTTTATAACATTCAGCTATATTGCCATGACTTAATGGAAAACAGATAAATATAAAATTAGGTAAATCAATAGAAAATATTTGCTTCAAACCATACAAAATTTCTCAAGCATGTACCCTGGCATCTAAAAACGAATTTATGAACGGTTTGCCAGAGTGCTGTACGTGTTTGGAGTTGTTCGAGATTCTGATCTTTGAGGTGAGCACGCACACATTTTAGTGAGTGCATGTGGTGTGAAATAGCTGCGGTAAACACACACTAGACCGCTTGTGAGTTACAACTTGGTGCTGGCAATGATTCACATTCTGATTTATAGGTGCCAAAACGTCATTTGACAGCTATTTCCTGAACTTGTTTAGATTTCTTTACCCTTTCGGAATGATTCATCCACCCAAAAACAGGCACCTACTACAGTATAGTACAGTCTTTGTGTAGTTATGAGTTGCCCTTGGGATATGAATTGCTTGGCTCTTTTAATGTCTGAGTTGTTGTTTCGAAAACCGAGATATCAATGTTTGCGAGTACATTTCGTACAGGTTTATGTCAGTACAAGTGTGTGTGGTCTTCTGAGAAAAAGGTGTGTGTTCTTACATTGATAAATCTGCAGGAAGGTATCAGACAGTTTGCTGGTAAGCAGAGGCTCTGGAAGGTCTCGGAAATACTGCTTTAGCATGTCAGCCACGTCATAAGCTAATTGGCCCTCATAGTTGACTCCTCCCCCAACAGCGCCACATGATTCGTTCATTTGGCGAAGGGCTTGGATTCGCGACTTCACCCCTGATTTCCTGAACAATCCCACCTGTTGAGAAAGATTTAGAAAGCCGTTTAGAATAAAATATTGGAATTACGCCCTTAAATATACTTACTTACTCCCAAGGCTGTTTTTATCAAAGTTGATATTTAGCTGCACCATGTCGGTGTTTCGTAACATCTAATTTTTATGAGGTGGGTCATTAACCCAATGTTCAACCCCAAACCTGAAGTGTCTTTCCCAAACATTGACATAATCCGCGGCTGAACTATCATTGTACGATGCATCGTTTGGGAAAAGAACGATGTAGTGGCGAGTGTTTCCCAAAACCATAGTCTCAGATCCATCGTTTGAACCACGTTGATTATAACGTCCATAATGAGGAGTAACAACTTCTTCATACCCCAAAATTTTGTGCAAATTTTACACATAAAGTCATCCAATATTAGATTTAGTAAAAACATGCTCTCACTTTCCATATTAATTGAAAGATATTTAAATGGAACATATAGTGCCAATATTTCCTTTACATATATTATTGAGAATATTCCATATTCTTTTCTAGAACATAAACTAGCTAATAGGGTTGTCGCAATACCATTAATTAATGTTACGATACACCAGGTGAAGTATCACAATACCAAATAGTATTGCGATACTGTAATCCATACCTCAAATTATAAAGAAAACAGTCAGAAAAACTATATTTCACATGTTACAACAGGTCTACTTAAATTTAATTAATTTAAAACCTTATTATTGAAAAAAGTATTATTTGCACGTCACTTCATCTAATTTTTTTTTCTTTTTGTTTAATTTGTAGATAATTGACCAACAAAAATTATGTTAAAATAAAGATACAAATTATACCAAACAAATTAAAAAAAAAAAAAATATATATATATATATATATATATATAAATATATATATATATATATATATATATATATATATATATATATATATATATATATATATATATATATATATATATATATGAATATATATATTCAGTATTAAGGTAAGAATATAAGAATAGGTCAGAATCCAAAGTAATTCAAAATTTCACTTTGTGAGTCGTTCTGTTTAAGAGATTGTTGCGGTTGTTGTAGCTTCTAAATCATATTGACAGGAACAGAAATGAACTGATTCAGGTGTGTGTTTGACATGTTAGCAAGCACCAGAACACGTGCAAACTTAAAGGGCTTTACAGACTATTAAAATAAAATGGTCTGTTGTTGCACAATCGTGTGAACACATTAGTGACTTTTCCACATGCAACACTGTAGACAGACCGTTAATGACGATACTACCGTTTACAAACCACAGTGGCATCGTTAGTATTTTGGAGCCATAGTATTGTGATACTACCATAGTACCGGACCGGTAAACCATGCAATCCTACTATCTAACACATATTTTAATCTCTTATATAAATCATATATATCGTTAATGGTTGTAATTTATAGTTTATAGTATAGTATTAAGATTTTTTTTATTCTACTTAATAATAATAATATTTAGTATTATGATTGTTATCAATTGTTATTATTATTATTATTATTTTTGTTTATTTATTTATATTTTATTTTATTTATTGTAATAGTCTACTTTTACAATTTGACACATTCAAACCATTGCAAAAGTGTTCTAACCAACAGGCCCATGTCATATAGTCGTACATTTCTAAATAAATAACCTACTATAAACTTAATCCATTAACTTATGCTATATAATTATTGTTTCCACAAGCTTTGGAGACGTAAGGTATAATCCGCTTTTAAAAAAAATAAGTCACCTGTAGCTTTCGCCATGGCTGCGTTCAAAATGGCATTTAATGTTTTCAGTGCACTGCGGAGGGAACGCAATTGTCAATATGAAGATTGCTGAAACTGAACTGTGAAAATACTCTGAAAGCAAAATATGCCTAAGAGGGATGACTTTTATATATATATATATATATATATATATATATATATATATATATATATATATATATATATATATATATATATATATATATATATATATATATATATATATATTATCATTCCAAGTTTAAATGTTGGAACGTTTGAAAGGGGGGATAACTGGGAATAGAACACAACAAGGAACTGTGCTTCTTACTACAGCTCTAGAAGTGTAGTTACAAGTAAACAAGTTTGCGAATGTTCATTGGAACGATGGATTTGGGAAATGCCAAATCAACAAACTATGTTTGTAATGACTGAACTTGCAACCTTAGTTGGCTAACGATAGTTTTCGAAAACCCACCCCTGGAGGACCAGGACATACACACATACAATACGGACAATTTAGCTAACCCAATTCACCTATAGTGCATGTCTTTGGATTTGTGAGGGAAACCGGGGAATCCGGAGGACACCTACATGATCACGAGGAGAAAATGCAAACTCCACACACCAACTGACCCAGCCGGGGCTTAAACCAAATGTACATCTTCAATTGTATTATTTTTCTTCATTTGCACAATGCATTCATATTAGCTTTGTTTCTTTTTCAAGCTGCCAGCTTAAAGAGATTGATAACCAGCATCTTTAGGATAACTCCCTACCGCTTCTTACGTAACCCAGATATGTAGATTCCTAATGATTTAATGATTATGTAAATTGCTAAGTAGTTGTTCCATCTGAAACCAGTTTGAAAGAGAGAGAGACTTCTCTTTAGTCCATAGATCACTTGCCTTCTCATAAACACCCATGGAATGGAATGTTAACCATGTAGCTAATTGTGGTAATGTGTAACCAGCAGATATGCAGAACTTTCAGGCCTTTTGAGGTTATTTTGCTACGTGCAAACTTAGGCAGAGCGTGCTGGATGCAAGCAAGTAGTGATAAAACAACAGATGTCTTGTGCTTAAATATGGCCCTGTTGCATGTAGCAACACAACAGGGTACATGCAACTAAACAGCTGTTCAAATAGAGATCAGTTAACTAGGTTGTGACCTTGACCAGACGCTGAGTTTTTTCTCTTGCCTGTTTTATTAACAAATAATCAGACTGTCGTTTGGTGTCTATAGGGGACTTAATATACCACTGTGCAAACCAAAGGCAGGTATGCTATGACGTGTTTTTATGTAAGCTTTAAAGTATGTTTCAGCCTGTGTGAACTTGCATACGTGCACGTCTGTCATCTCTCACCTGGTCGAGGCATTGGCTCCGCAGGTAACGCATGGCTTGTTGAATGCTCTGAGGCAGGGGTTGTCCGCTCCTTTGAACTATCACCTGCAGTGGAACGCCAAACACACTCCTGTCCTTGTAGTCGCGAACCTTGATCCGCTTCATAAACTTAGGAACAGCCCTGTAAAAGGCACAGAAAATGTATGCGTTTAAATACAAAGTGACATTAAAAACCACAAAGTGTTACACAACTGTTAACGAAAAGGGAGTTTGCATGTCGGTACTTTTGCTAGGTATAGCATAGCAGTAATTATTGTCAGATTTCATAAGCAGTTTTATACAAGTTCCTATATGCACACAGTATGTGTCAACAGGATGCTGTTGTAAGTGTGTTTAATAGGAAAACTCTAGAAACTGAGGAGCCTCCTAAAGCTGTTTCCACCTTTCAGCAAAAGACAGTCAGGCAGCAAACAATGACTTTGAGCAGATTGGATAAAGTGAAGCAAACATGTGTGGACATCAGTGTGACAGCGTATTTGTCTTTCCGATAGACACTGTGTGTCTGCATTCATTTCATACACTAACCGGCCACTTTATTAGGTACACCTGTGTTACTGCTTGTTAATGAAAATTTCTAATCAGCCAATCTCATAGCAGCAACTCAATGCATTTAGGCATGTAGACATGGTCAATTTAATCTGCTGCAGTTTAAACCGAGCATCGGAATGGGGCGGAAAGGGGATTTAAGTGACTTTGAACGTGGCATGGTAGCTTTTGGCAGACGGGCTGGTCTGAGTATTTCAGAAACTGTTGATCTACTTGCATTTTCATGCACAACCATCAGAGAATGGTCCAAAAAAGAGAAAACATCCAATGAGAGGCAGTTCTGGAGTGCAAATGCCTGGTTGATGCCTCATTACAATTGAGGTATGCAGAAGACCATCTCTGAATGCACAACATGTCCAACCTTGAGGCGGATGGGCTATAACAGCAGAAGACCACTCCTGTCAGCTAAGAACAGGAAACTGAGGCTACAATTTGCACAGGCTCACCAAAATTGGACAATATTTATAAGATTGGAAAAACATTGCCTGGTCTGATGAGTCTCGATTTCTGCTACATTCGGAGGGTAGGGACAGAATTTGGCATTAACAACATGAAAGCATGGATCCATCCTGCCTTGTATCAGCGGTTTAGGTTGGTGGTGGTGGTGTAATGGTGTGGCCTCCACAGTCACCACATCTAAATCCAATACAGCACCTTTAAGATGTGGTGGAATTGGAGATTCACATCATGGATGTGCAGCCGACAAATCTGCAGCAACTGCGTTATGCTATCAGAATCTCTGAGAAAAATTTCCAGTACCTTGTTAAATCTATGCCAGGAAGGATTAAGGCAGTTCTGAAGGCAAAAGGGGGTCCAACCCGGTACTAGTAAGGTATACCTAATAAAGTGGCCAGTGGGTGTATATTGTATGGTGATTTTACAAATAGAAACATCCTATTCTTATTCTTACTGTATATGTGACAATGTGTAGGTTTGTGTGTGTTTTGTGAATGAGCACAAGAATAACAGGAATAGCACTTTAACAGACTATAAACCATAGCATCACTGACACCAACAGAAAGGAAGGAAAGGGGGAAAATGGAAGAGAGAGAGTCCTCACCAGCTGAAGCCATGTTTGTTGGTGGGCGTGTATCTCTCCAGTAGAGCAGTAAGTTTGAGAAGGCTGTATTTCTGGAGTAGATTCATCTGCAGAACTGACTGACATCCAACTTGTAGCACTGTTGATGACAGACTTGGCCTGTGGGAGCTCTGGAAACTTGGCCAGCGCAGTTTCTGAGTTCTGTAACACAAACATTCATACATATGTTACACCTAACCAAGCTCAAGCAATCACAAAATGTTCCAAACATAGACATTATGCACACATATAAATCAGTGTTTATAAACTGCACTACAGGAACCACACAATATTTATTATGGTAACAGACAGACTCACAGTGCAATGTGAATAAGTACATTGACTTGCACATATTGTGTATACACTCATAAACACAAGCTAAAGGATCAGCTGCAGATAACAGGGATTAATCAAGGCCTCTATCACCAGGTGGGGGCTGTTAGAATTCCTGTGGCGCATTCCACTAGGAATCTGTATCCTTCAAGTATCCCTTGTTATGTAAGGAGAGCCGTTCTGACATGCTCTCTCACTCCCTCCCTGTGCCTTAATTCAATGTGCTATATTGGCATGATAGCTTTCCACAGAGTTCTGCCAAAGCTTTAAACTGCTACAGGAATAGTTTAGTTGAATTGCCAATAAGAAAACATAAGACTACTCGCTTTGCGTGTCTGTTTTACCTGTTGGCTCGAGTAAGTGATGCTTCAACTCCAGAGTCACATCTTTCACGTGAGCTGAGTGTCTCATCTCTTTCTGCTAGTGGGTTTCCAGTGCTGTCCTGGTCGCTGCCATTCTCTGTCTCTTCTAAGCGGTTCTGCAGTGGAGATGATGGACAAGGAGATGCAGAGTCAAGGGCTGAATCTGAATCTCCTTCCTCTTCCTCTTCATCTTCCTCCTCTTCCCCAATTCCTGTTTCTGGCCATTCATTGACTAGTTGCTGCAGACCTCTGACTCGCTCTAACACATCCTCCAGTTTTGGTTCCTCCTCTACTACTTCGTCCTCATCATCTCCCACTTCCGAGAAAGGAACATTATCATAGATACTCATTCGACTGTCTAGTGAAGCAGAAGAGCCCCTCCGGGGTGGGCGGCGACTTGTGTTGTCAACACCATGATAGGATCCTCCATCCGCAAGTGCTTTAGGAAAAGTGCCAGGCTTGTGGCCTTCAGGCAAATAAAAAAAGATCACACCTCCTTCCTCTACGCGACTCTCTTCATCCTCCATTTGCCTATTATCTGAACTCTGACGGTTGCGTCGATTGTTCTCATCAGTTGAGCTGGGCTCCTTCCTCTTATTTTGGGTGTGATGGTTCTCCTTTACATCTTGGTCTTCAGAAGGTTGCAGCACAACAAAGTTAAATGGGTCAAAACCTTCCAAGTACATCCCACCTCTCTTGCTGGACCCGGCTGCTGTGCTGTGACTACGTGCTCTTGAAACTGGACTGGGCGTACTTACAGCACTCCCACTGCTAGCTTCTGATTGGCTACTCCCTGCACTCCCACTGCTTGTTTGCGTTGAATAGGAGATGCTTCGATTTCGGTTTGCATTTCGATCCAGAGTTGCGATGTCAACACAGTTGAGCCGACGCAGCTTGTCTTCATCAAGACCCTCCTTTAGCACTGGCCCACTGATCTCCAACCTACCATGCCCAGGAACACCTTTCTTCTTGCGCTTGGAGGCTGCATTGCTACTGGTGCGTAGACGTAAACTTTCCATGCGTTTTAAGAAGCTCTTTGCTCTTGACCGTGTGCTTTTTTCAGCTGCACTACTTATCAAGTTTGGTTTTACATCAAAAGCAAAGGTACCACGTTCCAGGGGCGATGGAAGCCCATCAGACATGGAGTCTTCATTGGCACCTGATGTTCCAGAAGAACAGACACTGGCAACTGAGCTTGCCCTTGTTGTGGTGGCTGTATTAGCATTGGAGATGGTTGTAGCAGGACTGGATGGTACAGTGGTACTCAGTGATCCTCCTCGACCTCCACTACCAGCACTGTGCAGAGATCCCACCTCTGGCTGCTCGCTAAGGTCCGTTAAGATGCTCTCCACACTGGCATTAACACCCTCCTTTTGAAGGGGCCCTCTAACAAAATGCTCATCTTGGGATAGGAATGCAGTGAAGGAGCCAGTGTCCCCTGCAGGAGGGGAGAATACATCCAGGTCCAGCTGGTCCATGCGAGACCAGCGCTTGCTGTCTCGCTGGAAAGTCCAACGGCCACTTATGGCACATGGCTCATCCTCATCAGAGTCTTCACTCTGAAACGATATGGAAAACAGTTATGTCAATACATTGTGTCAAACATGATCTGATTCATTTCCTTAATTTAATGAGGAATTGGTTTCCTCACTCTTTCAAGCTAGGTCATATTCCTGAAACCTGGTTCAACTAACTGAAAAAAAAAAAAAAAAAACTTTTATTGTGGTTGGCTTAGCTATGTCACAGCACAGTCACATGTACACCATTCCTCCTCTCTGCTTTACTCGGGTTAATCTATCTCCTCCCTCAAGGCGGTAGGGATGGAAGGAAGGGGGTGGTGGACACAAAATTCCAGACCAGCTCTCAGGGTTCACACCCCAGCCTGAGAGGGCAGGTCTGGTCCCATCCCCCATCAATGCAATCACCTCAAGCAAGCCTGGAGAACAACATATACTGTGATGGACTTCTGGACAAAGGAATTAGATATGTCATATACATGTTTTTGCTGTAATGCTGAATCTCTGTCATTAACTTTAGCTGAATAGATTACAGCCCAATAAAATTATATAATATTCTAAAGTTAGTTAATTCTAAAATATAGAATTGGTTGACAATTGCACCTAGTTGAGTTAGTTGATATGACTTTAGCTGTTGAACAGACTTTTTGTCCTGGAGCCTTGACTAATCAGCAAAAGCAAAACTAGCTAGCCGGTTAACAGGGGGTCGCGGGATCCAGAGGTGTCTCCTTCACGGTTCATAATAACGGAGGCGACGAAAGTCCGTAAAACCTGGGTTGTTATTTTATGGCCCCTGAGGGCAAGCCTTTGATCAGAAGAAACGAAGACCTGGAGTGCAACGTTTCTTCACTGCCCACCACAAAATCCACTATTAATTCAAAAAGACGGTTTTGACTTTAAAATAAGCTGCTTGGACAGGAAGATGAGGAACAGAGGAGGACTCTAGAGAGGCCACCTGAACAGATCAGTGCATTCCAAGAATGGTTTCTGCTTGTATGTTTGAAAAGGGCAGATCACTTCCTCAAGTCATCTCCTGACCTCTACCTTTGACTCCATCAACACAAGATGACACTAAAGGGTCATCAGCTTTCTTAACAGGACGCACACTTGACAAAGCTGTCATTGTTCAGACTTACTAGTTTTAAGAACAAGAAAAAGAAGCCGCAGTGAGACATGACGGTTATCTTCCTAAGCTCCCTGTTGTGATTACATAGTTGGCTTGTTTGTTGTTGCATTCTAGACCTGCATGTAGTTTGAGTCATGGCTTTGGGGCAGTCTTAGACTATACACACTCGCTCTTAAACCACGCCGACAAAGCGGCGGACTGTGCATTCTCTTCCTTTTATGGTGTTGAGGGGGTTTTAGGATGCGCATTGTGAGAAAAAACATGACAAACAAGAGTAAAGAAAATCAAAAGAAGGAGAGGAGTTAACGACAACCCTTAATTAGGACATTCTGCACTTCCTCATAATTAACCATCATGCAAAGCAAACAAAAGGTTAAGGCTCTTAGGATTTCTGACTGGACATAAGAGTGAAATAATTCAGCAAAATAAAGGGAAAGGGGTTTCTGACAAAACACTTACTCTCTTTCTTTGAGGGGTGATCTCTAATCTCATAAGAGCGCACTTGTTTAGGGTGTTCAGTCTCCTGCAATACACACAAATGCAGATAAGTGAGTAAAACAGTCACAGTCATTTTTTCAAGCAGATGCATTGAAAAGGACCATGGGGTCACAAACAAAGGCTAAATCCAGTCATTAGCCAACAAACAGACTTTTCCAGAGTCAAATCCCTGGACAGAGACAGAAAGAGATAGGGGAGAGTGAGGGGGGTGGAGCAAGAGATAGAGATACAGAAGAAGACAGAAAATGATGAGAAGAAGATGAGAGAGGCGGCAGTCAAGCCTGATAATGAGCTGCTGAGGGATAAACTTCAGATTAAGGAGGAAGACATACTGACAGAGAATAAAAAAGGAAGAAAAGAAAAAAAAGGAGGCAATCTGGAGTGGCGACAACAATACAACAAAAGAGACGGAAAGCTTATCCTAGAAGCCACCTGGTTGGTGTCATGTGACCCTGAGTTGGGGGGGAATGTGTGTTTGTCTACATCAGGGGGCTGGCACCAGAAAATGTCTTCCAGATGTCTCAGTTCCAGCTGGTCTATGACGGACCTCGCTCTGATTGTAGATGCTGAGGCCTTCACTTTCTCTTTCTTTCTTTAAATTATTCAAAGCTAACAAGTTTGACATTTTAAATATCAAACTGAAATCTAAAGATGATCAAAATCAGCTTATTATAAACATGGGAAAATGTAAGAAAAGTCTGTTTACATATGATTTATTCACACTTTAATTTTACAGTGTCCTTGTTACATGTAATAACAGTAAATAATCCATGCAATTAAACCTAACTCTAACAATTTGAACATATTAATATTACTCTGTCCACAATAGTAAGGACACTGTAAAATAAAGCTATGCATCTGTGTGGACTTTCTATATTTTAAAGAGACAGTTCACCCAAAACTGAAAATGGTCATCAAATAATTGTCCCTTATTTGTTCTAAGACTCTTTCTTTCTTCAAATTGCAAAAGAACACAAATAAAATATGAAAGATAAAATGAAATATTTTGAATAAATCTGAAAACCTGTAAGCATTGACTTCCATAGTATTTTTTCATACTATAAAAGTCAATAGTTACAGGTTTTAAGGTTTATTTATACTGCACTTTTACCGACATTGAGTCATAAAGTGCTTTACATTAGAAGAAAACCAGAAAACAGATAAAAGAACACATTTCAATCAAAGAAAACATTAAAACAAATTAAAAATCCAAGTACAGAAACACTAATACTGTTAATTAAAATCTTGAGCAAAAAGATGTGTCTTTAAATGCTTTTTAAAACGACTCCCAGAGTTCTCAGTGCTATAGGGAGAGAGTTCCAGAGCCTTGGGGCCACAACACACAAGGCACGGTCACATTTAGTCTTAAGACGAGTTCTGGGAATGGCTGAAAGGTCTTTGCCAGAACACCTCAGATACCGGCTACATGAGCAACTACGTAAAAGATCTTGAATATAAAGGAAATATAAAGTATTTCTTCTGTGTTAAGCTGCTTTGACACAATCTATATTGTAAAAGTGCTATATAATTAAACATGAATTTAATGTAATTGAAAAAAAAATATTCTTTAGAGTTTAACAGATTAATGAATTTTGTAAAGTTTTGTAACCACTTGTAAGTGAGTAAATAGTGAGTACATTTAAATGGTATGATAAACTATCACTTTAAACATACACATGCTTTAATGAGTTTTAAACTCTGCCTAAAATTAGCTTAATAATCATTGTCTTTTTTAAAAATGTATGTGTCTCACCTGCACAAGGCTTCTATGGCATCTTGATCCAGGAAGTCGTGATCTCTGGTAACTGAGGAAATCTCAATCGGGAACTGACCATCTGAGAAAGAGAAGGACATAAATTAATTTTAAAACAACTGATCATTTAAGTTCCGGTGTGTTAATGTATATTATATTATTTTTTTAAATGTATTATTTATTATTTGTATTTTTTTCGTTTCCTTCTTCTTCCTTAAAAAATTGAAATAAAAATAAAGTATTAAAAAATAAATCATTTAAAACTTATTTAAAGATGGAGGCCCAGTAAACAGTATGACATGTATGGAAGTGGGTTGTTGGCAGCAAGTGGAACGAGTGCTATCCATCATATGCGCACACACACATAAACCTCCCCTCCTCCGGTGTTGAAATGGTAGAGGAAGTACGTCTTAGCCAGCCAAACAAACACAGCTGCAATACTGCAGCGGCCAACAGTGGGAGGTGTGTGTGCGTAGAAAGGGGGTGCTGGAATCACAATAGGTGCATAGCAACCCTCAGACTGTCATTATTAACTGAGTCTTTACACAACTCAAGCTCATTAATTAGATTTTTAGGGCAATTCAAAGTCATAACTTTTCAAGGTTAAACACGTCAATGTGTACGTGCATTTGTACGATAACCTATGGCAATTTGATTTTCTCCGGGAAGACCTTTTACCTTACTGTACTGGCTCAGTTTTATCTAAAGTGATGAAATCATAAAAGCTTGGCCACACAATTCAGATTTATAAAACTGATAACACACCTCGCACGTGGCAAAAAGGCGGGAATCAGTAGGTCAAAAGTGTGTGATGTTGGACTACTAAAGTGTGGCATTATCGGTTGTAAATCACAGCAATTACTCTTATATAAAACACAGTGCCACCTCAGCCGAATCATTTACACACCTTAGGTGTAGGTTAATTGTATGAAAATAAGATAGAGGCAATGACAATGATAAAAGGATTAAATTAAATATAGCTTAAATATTCAGAGGAAACAACCTTGTTCCATAACAAAAGCATTATTATTATTATTATTATTATTATTATTGCAAAATTCAACAAACTAAATTGTAAACAAATGTCAAAGTTAAGTTGGCAGTTAACAGTTTTACATCTTCAATAATGAAAATTCCCTCTTTACCGCTCTATTTAGCATCAACGCTTCTTATTCTCTTTGATAGGGTGATGTCAGGCGTTGCCGAACTGCATTGTGGATCCTTAGGCACCGCTTAAGTGGCATTGCTTGCTGCAGAAGTTGGAACTTTATCAACTTTTCAAGCGCCAATAGAAGCGTCAGCCAATCAGATCACTTCATGCAAATACACCAGCTCAGACAGTGGACAAATTTAATTGGCTGACGCTGCTATGATGATCGTGGATTGGGCATAAGTATGATATCATCTTGACACTTTTAAAACCCTTTTAACTACTTTACTGGGACAGTAGGAACAAGACCTGATTAAGAGAAAATGGGAAAACGAGAGGGACATTAGGAAATTAGTAGGGCTGGGTGATTAATAAAGTAATCGAAATCAACATTTAGAGGCTATAATTGATCTATTTTTTCCAGGTCGATTTTTGTTAATTACTTACCCTACGTGTCACGTGACCTCGCTCTGTTCTTTACTTTTGTGTTACCTTGCACAACATTGTCGATGATTGTAAGCTATGCCAGACATGCCTTAAGCAGTATATTTTCCATTAAATTAAACTTAATATTGAAATTAAAACATTTGTTTACAGAAGATGCAAGTCATGCTGTTTAAAAGATTATTTACAGGATACACAAGAGTTATTTTATTTAGAAGAGATGCTGCTTATTTTCTACTTTTAATATGAAAAACATTGAAAAAGATTCAAAAGTGTGGGTTGCGGCTGGAAGGGCATCCGCTGTCTAAAAATGTGCTGGAAAAGTAAGTGGTTCATTCCGCTGTGGCGACCCCGAATTAATAAAGGGACTAAGCCGACAAGAAAATAAATAAATGAATGAATGAATGAAGATTCAAAAGTGCAAGTAATTTATTTTCTTAAGTAAAAAGTGACTGTTGGGTTTAGGCAGTGTGTGTAAAATAATAAATAAATAATTATATAAAGTAGATAGTCTGTGTGTTTACTTCAATTATTTTAAAACCAAGTCAAATGTTCTATAATTGAAATTTTGATTTTAGGCCAAATCACATAGGAATTAGCACAATGAGTGCATGGATTAACCATTAAACCACACCATTCTTATTTGTTTTTAAAAGAAAATGCACGCTAATGATGCAGAGGATAAAGCTTAACTGATCAATGTAAAAATATAAGATATCAGAGAGATAGTCGTCCTACCTTCATAAAGCTGAGCATACTGTGGAAAACCTGCAGCCCTCAGCCATGTACACGCCTCCTTCGCCTCAATTTCTGCAAGACAGAGAGGGAGATTGACATTAAAGATCATTTCATATAAAAACAGTAAGATTAAACATACATCGCCAAATCATTTACTGGACTCATCCACTCACGCTCAGTTCTACGCTCAGGTTATCTTGACTTGTTGACCTGGCACTATAGTGCAACGTTTAAGACAGCAGTGCTAAGTGACCATTTAAAACACTCAAAACTATTGTAGGAGTTGTTGTTGGCGAGGCGCCACATCCCTATCCATTAACTGTGAATGGCACTTTAGATGCCACATGCCAAATGGCAAACACCACCGAAAGCATCTTGACTCATTCTGGAGGTCCGTTTCACACAGCAAGGTGTCAGAGTTAGAGGTTTAACTGTGATTCTGTCACTAGAGGCGATTATCAGACTAGCAACACTTGCTCTCTGTATGTACTTGCTTAAAAATGTATATACGAAACCAAAGAGTAGTATGAAATTACTAAGCTAGGGTATTGTAAAGGCAGCCCAGTCATAGTGTGTGTTTGTTGGACTATGTGATGGTGAATGGGCAGATAAAGATCTCTAAGATTGCTGAAATGAACTCAAGCAGGCATGACGCAGGAACTGGCGAGTTACTGAGATCGCAATCATTCCTGATAGCCATTGTGCCCTTGAGCAACACACTTAACCTCAAGTTGCTCTAGGGGGATTAGTTAATACATGTTTTGGCTGAAAAAAAAGCATCTAAACTCTTTTTGTGTTGGTGTTGAAGTGCAGGAGAGACCCTATCAGCGCCCTCTAAAGGTGTAATGCCTCTCTCCACCAAATCTACTGCAGTCTATCACAAGTACAATCTACACAATTACAGCACACAATAGGCTGTAATCAGCAGAAAGGGACCTCTTGCTTTTCTTTCCGGCTAATTGCACAAATTCCAACTCTTAAAATTCCAATTATTCTAATTGCGATGATGCCGTGCACAACTGACAAGACCACCTGAGACAGGTTCCCCATCATTTCAACAGAAAGAAAAAGAGGCCGGGGATTAGGATGGGCTAAATGAAAGAGACGTGAGAGAAAGACGTGTGTAAAAAGACACTGTCGACTTTGCCCAGAGGAAAGGACACAGACTCTGCCTCTACTAGCGGGGATACGTGACTCCCCACTCGAACAAGCGTGAGAGTGACGGCACGCATGACAACAACAAAGGCATGCGATAAGGGAGGTACTGCTCTACTCTCTACTGCTGCAGAGAGAAGAAGACATCATCAGAGAGGGAGTATTTCAAAACGTGCTTTGACAGCAAGAACAGCCATGGTGAAAATAACATAAGAGACCCAATCGCACACAACTGTATCGCAATTCTCAAAACTTCACATCAATATCTTGGGATTCCTCTCAAGCAACTGACAGAATTTTGCCTAGAAGCACTCTCTCTTTTTTTTTTTTGGAGTTCATGAACTTTAAGGAATGTCCTACACTTAAAATAATGACACACTTTTCTGGAATGGTCTGTAATAAGTGCTGCGGCTTCCTGTGCGTGTCTACAGATGTGTGCTAGCTGCTAGGCACCACTGAAGATCATCCAGCTGCAAGAATGTTATGCATTTAAATGTAAATGATGGAGGGAAACACAAACACACAGACTCCACAGCAGTGTCTCACCGACTGGCTTTTCCATTCAATGGCAAGTTCTCCCCCGTCTGATTACAAAAAAGGTGCCTGTCTCACACCAATGGTAAATAAGGATCTCTACCCAGAGACGGCATCACAAAAATCAGGCAGAGACGTAAGAGATTACTGGCCTTTTTCAGGTGAAGCGTCTAAGACCCAACCCAAGTTTTTCCCAACCCCATGGACCCTTTTCACAAGACTGTTATGATGTGTGTCACAGTCATCGTAATATTAAATCCTTGAAAGTTTTAAATATTTAGATTTTTTTTTAATCGTATGAACATTTATATGCAGTTATGAATGTATTATATCATCAACAAATACAAAAAAAACAAAAGAAATGACCATTTATGTGAGGTGTTACTAATGCAGCATCTAAGGGAATAAGAGTAAATTTGACGTCTGTTTCTCTTCTGGCCATCAGTCACATTATTTTTCCCCTTTTCTGAAGGTCTTGATAGCACCATCATGGAGTTTTTCTTTTATTTATTTCAGCAAATAGGGTTGTCAAAAATAATTTGTTGTACTCTCACTGCGCTCTAAGTTTACCCAGCTATGATGCCTTTCATTACTGAGAAACCCGGAAAATGGGTTCCCATTCCCACAGTGACCCCAACTCTAGACATTGTTGAACCCTTCCTAATCAAACACACCTGAATCAGCTTATTATGCCATTAGCAGACACTTCAAGACTTGAAGTGGATAGGTCAAATAGGGGAACATCTAAAACGTATGTTGCTGAGGAGCATTTACCAACGCTCAAACAATCCCCCTTGATTCCAGTAGGAATCCTCATGCTCTGAAATTCTAATTGAGCGTGAAAACTATTTCCAGCAGAGATTTCACTCGATTTCAAGATGGTCACCATACCGACTAGCAGAAAGCAGTTTGATTTCTATTGACAATGTTACTCTAGGAAACAGAAACCATAAGCAAGTCTTCATTTAATTTCAGGATGAAACAATTAAATTTAAAAAGAGACATATGGTGCTCAGCACAATTGAGTACACCAAATTTTGAAAATGATTATTTTCATCCATTTTTTCAATGAATATAAGCAATGTATTTTGGTGCACTTAAACAAAACAGATTTATTAAACAGATATATTTATTAAAATAATATTTTAGTAAATATTTTAAAATACAATTAAATTCAAGCAAAAAAAAAATGGAAATATATATATATATAATAAATCTAATAAATTGTTAAATTTTTAGCTTTTCTTGATTTTTCTTGATTTTTAAATTTGTATTTAATATTTTTCTAAAACATATAAATTTGGGTATACTTGTTTTTGAACCATTATCATAAGTTATTTAGTTAGATTAGCTCCAGATTTGGCTTAATAATCTAATGTATATGCACAGATATTATATTATATAGCTTCTAGGCATGGGCCGGTATAAGATTCTGATAGTATTATTATCTTGGATAAAAATATTACAGTTTTGCGATATTGTGATTACTGTATATATTCTTTTTAAATCTCTGGGTAAAAAACAAAAAAAAAAATCCCTTTTGAACACGATATGTTTTATTTTGAGAAACATTTAAAATATTTTGGAACAGTAAACATGTCAGACTAAATTAATTATTGACTTTTGCTGTCTTCATATGTATAAAAACAGATTTTTTTAAAATTTGATCTTTGGATATCTTGTCTGCTGGAGATACTGTTGTCCTAAAAAACTTCATTAAAAATAAAGTAAATAAAAAAATCTTACACATACTTTAGGAACGATATTGCAGATACTTTTGATGGTTTTAAAACCGTGACTTTTCCAAACACCTTGAAAAGCGTTATCATCCCATGCCTAAAAGCTTCCTATTAAAAATATGAACTTAAACGATGGATGTGTGGGGGGTGTACTTCTATATGCTGAGCACTGTAATTGGAGACTAAAATATAGAGTTAAACTCCTTACAGAGTACATTAATCACAGCTGTACACCCACAAACACACTTCAACATGCTGTCTTTATGAAGATAGATAAGTGTAAACACACTTGAGCAGTTGTTTCTGACTCTCTAACACTGCTGGATGTCAAGCAGATGAGTTCAGGCTGCTGACACCGTCTTTTCACCATCTCAGCATTCAACGCCATACACACATCCGCGCTTAAAGCTCGAATATGGGCCACAAGTGTAGAGATTGTGTTTGTGTGTGCACGTCGCATCCTGAGTTCTCCCCGCAAGTCTGTGCGGATCCCTGCGCCAGGCGGCGGCCGCACTTCCCTTGCCTTTCCGAGGCTAACGGGAAGCCAATAAGAGTGGCTCATTCCATGGTTGCCATGGTCACTTTATAGGACACACCTCCTTTTGTTCAAGGCCAGATAATGGAGGCCTTCAGCGCCAACACAAACACAGAGAACGCCTTACATCCTGTAACACACACACACGGAATGTCGAACGTTCGACCTCAGAGAGAATGAGAAATAGGTTGAACCTCCCCAGTAAAGTAAACAGCCTTTGATTCTTCCTTGATTGTAAAGCACATGCGTTTATATTTAAAGGAAACTATAAATTTCAGTTACAAACACATCAGATTAGGCAATTGGAGCAACATTGTGTTAAAAGGCAGATTGACGTCAGTATTACTTCACAGAGTTGGATGTTCTAACACTTTTCCTCCTGTTATGATGACACATTGTATGTTTCCAAGCCAAAAAACCTTATCCCAGAAGACCTGTACATGTAATTTTGTCAAAGATGTGAACAATTACGCAAGTAATAGGACATCTTCATTATTAAGCAACAGTTTAGTCATCATAGAAACAAAATGACCTTCAAGAACTGAACAAAGTAACTTAGCGGTGACCAGTGCTATTGTTTGGCCTCTATTGGAGTTGCTGATGTTAAAATCCAGAGCTCATGTTAGCTAATAGTTGATATAATTATCATATGCAAAAAATATTATAATATTAAACTAGCTGTTTAAAATTACTACAGACCAAAATCTTGCTTTTTTATATGAAAAGCCTGTTCTTTCATCAAATAGCTTTGATTAATGCAAAAAGGAGTCAGGAATCATCATCACCAGCACCTCCCATCTCTCTTCCTCTCTCCACCAGCCTTAATCTACTATCCATCTGCTTCATATCTTGGTGCCAGCCGCCTAGTGGATGCATGACCTGTGACCTTTGCAATGGGACGATGACCTGAGTCCAGCACACAGGATGTCTGGGCGGTATCCGTCACAATATCATATGCCTTTGTGGTGGATTCTCATTTCATAGTTTTCACTCCATCAAGTGCTTCCATGTGTATCAAATGAAAAAATAATATTTTTTTGAAAAACAAAACAAGACAAAGAGACAGACTACAGCCTCCAGACCCGGAGACAGAAAGACAGACATAAACTCATGGGAGAACGTCCTATGAACCCGGCCAATGTTGATTTCCTGCTAGCTGGATCTTTTTTGCCACTTCTAAATTTACCCTTCCTCCCCCTTTTCGTCTTCCTCCTCTCTTCTCTCTCCTCCTCTTCCTCTTTTTCCTGTCACAGGAAGTTCTCACAATCGCTGACCGATGGTTCCTCAGCATGGAGGGAGGAGGTTGAACCTTTGTGCATGAGTGTGTATAAATGAGTTTGTGTAGACAGATCTCTCCACTTTGGAAGATAGCAGATAAAAATGGTGTTTTGCAAGAATACTGCAAAGATCAACTTTAAAATGATCAGTTTCAGAAATATTTCATACAATTTTACACAAAACATTGTGTTATTTAAACCAACATTTAGGTAAAATATGGACTAACTTAATAGCTGGGTTAAAATTTATTTGATGGAATTAGCACTAGCACATTTTACCCAAATGTTGGTTAAAACAAACCAGATTTTTTTTTTTTAGATCTTTAAAGAACTTTGGGTCTTTCTCGAAATGCTTCCATGGATATTAATAATTCTTCATGGAATCATCAAGGCCAAAAAGATCCTTTATTTTCAATTGTATTTTAATAGTGTGGCTAAATTGTTTAGTCTGGTCTCAAGTCTGTATGTTGATCTTAAAGTAGTTCGGCCAAAAATTTAAATATATTCACAATTTGCTCACCAGGCGAAGCAGTGGCGCAGTAGGTAGTTCTGTCGTCTCACAGCAAGAAGGTTGCTGGTTCGTACCTCGGCTCAGTTGGCATTTCTGTGAGGAGTTTGCATGTTCTCCATGCGTTCGTGTGGGTTTCCTTCGGATGCTCTGGTTACCTCCCACAGTCCAAAGACATGCAGTACAGGTGAACTGGGTAGACTAAATTGTCCGTAGTGTATGAGGGTGACAGGCCCAGACGACAGGCCTTCCGGAATGTGTAAGAAAAGTTGTTATCATATGGACAAGTCTAAAATGGCTTGTACCAAAGAGTCGACCCTGCAACCATACGGGACTAAGGCCAAAGAAGAAAAAGCTGATTCACAATTTGCTCACCCTCAAGTTGTTCCTCCAGACATTTATGAGTTTCTTTCTATGTTGAACACAAATAAAGATTTTTTTTGAAAGCTAAAAACCACAACCCAGGCTCATTCTGAAAACATACCTCTATATACATTTCTGGAGACTATCAAATAAGTCCCAGGAGCTACATATGTTTTCGTAGTTTTTGTTTTTGCGAGTCCTCCAGAGGGTGCTGCGTACACTTTTTAAGGTCTCACATTTCTCTCTTGAATACCATTCAGGCCTGTTGTTCTCTAGTAAATCCACCAGAAGGCACTGTCGACTGACTGCTTGATTGACTGAGCAATCGACTGACCCACCCCCACCCTCCCCCTTCCCTAAACCCAACCAATAGTATTTTAAAAAGCACAGATTGACCTGGGACCACCCACTCCCTAAACCCAACCGACAAATTTAAAAAGGAACTCAGAAAATGAAAAGCCCTCATCCGATTTTTACCACGTTTTCGGATCTTACCACATTCTCACCAAGTTATTTACTTGTTTATTTTTACTTTTTGGCTTCTGTTTTTTTTTTTAACCCACTTTCTGGAACTGTTTTTCACCAGACTCAAACCCCATCATCGTGGTCATCTCCTTTCTGCGTCTCAAATCCATCAACGTACACAATGAGCAAACTGGAAAGTCATCCATACGGAGGTAAGCGTGAAAAGAAATGACGTCATACCGCCACATAGCGTTCCTTTAAAAAATTAAATGCAGCCATACATACTTCTGGCAACATAAATTACGATCTACGGAAATGTATACAGGGCTACAGCCTATGAGCCTATGTTGGAAAACCATCGACTTAATTGTAGAAAACAACAAACACTAAGAAAGTCAATGGTTATATGTTTGCAAACATCTTCAAAATATCTTCATTTATGTACAACAGAAGAAAGAACCTATAAAACAAGTAAAGGTTGATCACATTATGACAGATTAATAATTTTTGGGCCAACTATCCCTTTAAGGCCTTTTTTATCCCGTAAATGGTCCCATTCTAGTTAAAGAGTCCTTGCTTCACATGAGCAGCAGACAAACATCAATATGCGTCTTTGAGCAAAACTAGGAGGAATTTTATCAGCGATTCATGTGACCTGATGTCCTATTTGCTAAACCGCCTCCAAGACACTGAACTCTTTATCTTTCATCTTTCCACACATACACTTTAAAATCTGCAGATCAAGAGCAGTCATACATCATTTGCTGAGGATCACGCATATCATATTTTGGCAAGACATTCTCCAGACATATGGGGGTAGATAGCTCTGAGAAACGAGAAGATCCTCTCCATCTGGTCACAAACACAGGGGATCATGAGGTTACCCCATCGCCACAGTCACTCAACACCGCACTGCTATCCCACAAACCTATGCGCAGATGGGTCCATTTATGCGCATCTCAGACTCTCTGACAGATTTAAACATTAGCTATCACTGACACGGAGACAGCTTGGCCAGGTCTGGTGACTGGCCACTTTGTGTCATGCCCTGCTGGTCTCAGGTTAGATGATTGGATACGCTCAGTGATATGCCACCCTATCCATTCCATCTATGATCAAAAGATTGCCTAAAGGGGTGAAGAAAGATAGACCCTGCTCTAATTTCACAGAGGGCTTCTCATACACCAACCAATCCCAAAGCAACAGTAGCTCGGTTGCAAAGACCAATCACCAGGCAATAAAGGACATTTGTGGCCAACAAACCTGCCTACATATTCAGAAATTTTAAATGAAGAATCCATTTGGAGTGTTGTGAAGTCTCTTCTTTGAGTCTATCATGTTTTGCAACATCCATGACCCTAGATTACCAGATGGAGTATGTATATCAACTTCAAAGTCACATGTTTTAAGCATGGGATTCTTTCCTTTGACTCCTCACTGACCTGCATTACTGTCTTATCACCTGGAGTTAACATGACCCAAAGTTTATCGACCTCGGCTTAGATAGAACAAGAAAAACACCAGACATGGAACTTTCACAAACAAAACTCACATTCATTCACTTTCCTTTGGCTTAATCTCTTTATTAATCAGAGGTCGGCACAGCGGAATAAACTGACAACTTATCCAGCATATGTTTTACCCAGTGGATGCCCTTCCAGCTAGCCCAGTACTGGGAAACATTCATACACACTCATTCACACATACACTTTTTTAGCTTATTCAATTCTTTGGACCAGAGGAAACTGACAGGAACATAGAGAAAACATGCAAACTCCACACAGAAATGCCATCGGACCCAGCCGAAGCTCAAACCAGCGACCTTCTTGCTGTGAGGTGACAGTGCTAACCACTGAGCCACCGTGTCACCACAACAAAATATAAACTTTAAAACACTGCAATCTTTGAACTTCAAGTGAAATATTTGTAGTTGTTCTGTATGTTTTTAGTTATGATAGATAGATTTGTGTTAGTATAAATCTTTTATTTAGTATTGAATTGTTTCCATGGCTACTAAAACACTGACAAAAATTGTTGATTTTTATCTACCAAAAAACATACAAACAACAGGTATGGTAAACATAACAGGTATGGTAATATGAACAACAACATAATTATTCTGACCTCTACCTTTTTTAAAATAATAAATTTAATTAATTCAGAAAATTTAATTAAACAAACATGTAGGCCCATTGCATTTTACTGTGGGATGCTTGAACACGCGCGCGCGCGCACAAACTCAGAGGCTGTCTGCGTTCAGAAGAGCACATCGCTCTCTCTGCGCGCGCTCTTTGGGAATGTCAGATTACAGCAACTCTTCCCCCAACTCTCATTTAGTCTGAAAGAGAACGTAGACCGTGCAGCTCTGACGAAAATCTCTTATCTCCAAACTATGTGAAATCAGCTCAAAACCAATGGAGACGTGTCGCGCTTCGGGTAGCGAGAAAGATTTCTTATCAGACAGCCTGGAGCGCCGGCAGCGCGTGAAACGTATCCCACGCACCACCCAAATAATTACACTCTTGCACACCAAATTTTAGGAAGAGATGAAAATCTACAGCGAAATAACAGGAGAGGAAAATTATAGAGAACTTAAATATTAAATAACTTATACAAATCAAACTATATAGTAATGTACTAGAATATTTTAGTTACAGGTTTTACGAAATAAACGCACCCCAAAAGACCACCAATACAAACGTATAGTGTGCATTCTGAATTGTCATTTTCAAACACTATATTATTAGATGTTAATGCATAAATATACCTGTTTCTGCTTAAGTGATTCCTAAAACACAATCTTGGGCTCTTTTTTTGTGGGTCATCTTACATGTTGCAAGATGAATTTGAATCAACAAGCAAAAAACAAACAAACATGTAATAGATATACACACAAATGCAGAGTCTGGCATGGCCATAATATCACATGACAGTTGCAAAGTTGGTACAACGAATATGACCAAAATTAGGCAATTTACATTAAAACAGCTAAGCTGTGTATTGCAAAGGACATCAGATAAACAACTAAAATACATTATATTCATATAATATAATTTACAATATCTTACAATGAATTCACTTCAATTAAGTCAAACCATTATTGATTTCGTTTAAGGTGTGATATGAAACATCTTAACAATGCCTAATCTTATAATCAACTTAGGTGCCACCAAAAAAAAAAAAAAACATAAACAAAAAAAACTTGGATATAATATTAATAAAGTTTATAGACCTGTGAAAAGTGATGCACTATAGCCACCGCATGCGTTTAAACGTATATAGAGTAACTAAACAGACATACATTTTCTCAAAGTAGAAGAGTTAATGTTAATAGAAGTAGCCTATAAACCTTTATTTAACATACGAAAGTGTACTTACGAGTAAGGATCATGTTGTGTTTTCTATGAATCGCGATTGTCCTTGCGATGTGCTTGACGAGTGTTCTTCGCTTTAATCCAACATTACAGCAAAACTCGCATATTCCAATAAGAGGTGAATTACATAAAGAAAAATAAACTTCCTCCGAACTAAATCACGTTCATAGAAAGCCCAAAGACCAAAGCGCATAACATAAATCCATGACTGGTTTCCTTTTCTGTCCGCTCAGGGCAAAAATACCTCACTTCAGCAGAGAGAGATTGAGAAAGCTGTGAACGGACTGTCCCGCGTGTGAATGTGAATGAACAGACTGATTCACTGTTTAGGAATGGGAGGCTGGAGGAAGAGACTCCTCCTCCCCGCACAGGACACCCTCAGGTGGGCTTTTTGCTGCTCTAGTCTGGCGGAGGTGGAGCTACTGTTCAATTGTCAAAGCCGGCTTTATTGGCAAGAAAGTTTATAGTCTGCATTGCTGCCATACAATTATGGCACGATAAAATTAGTAATAGGATAAGTAATAACTTATTAGGAATTTATACTACAATGTGCAAAATATTCTTTAAATAATACATAATGAACATTAAAATAAATAGTTTAATTGCATCCAAAAATGAATTAGAGAATTTTTACTGTAATAATTCATAAAGTTGACTCATACAACAGACTTTAATGTAACAGCCCTTTGCATTTTAAGCTAGACACTTTTTTGGTATGCACTGTTATACTGTATTATACATCAATATCATAAGTGATATAAAAAAATCACACATGCTGAAATGCATTAAATACCAACTTATACAAGCCAAAGCAGCATAAACCATAGATAAATTAATAGAATAAAGCATATAAAAAGAAGAATTTAATGTTCTGATTTATCCCCACCTTTAAAAATAATAGTTTAATAATATTCCTTTGACTTCCACCCAAACAATAAATAAATAATAATAATAAACAGATATAACAAACGAGCAAAGCAAAATTAAATGAATGAATGAATAAATAAATATAATATAATATAATATAATATAATATAATATAAGGGAATAATATAAAAATAAATAACTATAAATATTTAAATGTAAAAAAAAATTATATTTTAATTCTAACTATATAAATATTTGGTCACACTTACAATATAGGGTTCATTAGTAAATGCATTTAGCCTACTAACACGAACTATGAACAATACTTGTACAGCATTTATTAATCATAATTCAACAATTACTAATGCAATATTGACATCCATATATGCTTAACACTTAATGCACCGTGAATTAATATAAACTATATGATAAACAACTAAATTTTCATTAACTAAGCTTACCTTCACTAACATGAACTTGCAGTGTAGTAAATGTATTGTTTATTGTTGGTTCATGTCAGTAGCTAAATACATGAACTAACAGTAACTTATACAACCTTATTGTAAAGTGTTAATAATTATTTATATATTTTTTATTTATTAATTCAAGTACTCGAGCTACTTCGTACTTGCTTTCTTGGTTAATTTAGAAAACGCAACTGAAACACCACCTTTAAAAAACTAAAGTACTAAATAAATTCATAGGCTTCTTCGTCATAGCTAAGTTGAAATAAAGCGGTATAAAATAATCAAGGTTGAAATTAAATGAATTTAAAATTAAGGTCAGCATATAGGCCTATCGTCACAAAAGTGCGCAAAACATGTTGATTTAAATAAATGTGAAATCATTTTTTTCTTGCGTCAAAAGTGAGAGTGGTCTCGAAGGAATAGGCTACTGCTCATTTGTCTGCACGGCGCTGTTGCTACTTAACTGCTTTAAACTGTAATTAAAACGGCGCGCCGTTAGCATATCATTAGAGGTCTTCATTAAGTCGCGGGGCCGCCTGAAAGCCGCTATTGTGCGACATGATGTTGTGAAAAGAGAAGACAATGAGTCCGTTCTGCTATGGTAATTTCAACAAGTCCAGTCAACAGGCGTCCCTGATCCTCGCCTGAATTCACGCACGCACGCACACACACACATACACACAGAGAGAGAGAGAGAGAGAGAGAGAGAGAGAGAGAGAGAGAGAGAGAGAGAGAGAGAGAGTTGCCATTGTAAGAGAAGCTCTTATTGAGATCAAACAGACTTATGGCCTCTCTGAAGCTTCCTGCTTCTCAAGTCAAAAGAAAGTCACGTTCACTTCCTTTTCTCCGCTTCAATTAAAATTATGACAAAGCCTGAATAGAGAGTACTATAATCCCTTAAGCCAGAAGTTAGTGGATGTTTTATGATTATAATTGAGCTTTATGATTCTAATTAAACTATGTTCAGAATGTGAAAGCATACTACGGAATATTGCAAAATATGACTGTATTGAAGATTATTATTAATAATAAATGATATATAACCCTCTGATATATATATACATATATATATATATATATATATATATATATATATATATATATATATATATATGCTTTGAAGCACACACCTAACATTATTTATTTATTGAAGTTTAGAAAAAAGGGGGAAATTATTAAGTTTGCGTTTATTATATATATTAAAAAGTTTTAAAATTGTACATGAAACATACAGTTGAAATCAGAATTATTAGCCCCCCTGAATTATCAGCCCCCTTGATTATTTTTCTCTCCAATTTCTGTTTAACGGAGAGACGATTTCCTTCACACGTTACAAAACATAATAATTTGAATAACTCATCTCTAATAACGGATTTATTTTATCTTTGCCATGATGACAGTAGGGCAAAGCAGTGGCCCAGTAGGTAGAGCTGTCGCCTCACAGCTAGAAGGTCGATGGGTCGCTGGTTTGAGCCTCGGCTCAGTTGGCGTTTCTGTGTGGAGTTTGCATGTTCTCCCTGCGTTCACGTGGGTTTCCCCCCACAGTCCAAAGACATGCGGTACAGGTGAATTGGGTAGGCTAAATTGTCCATAGTGTGTGTGTGAATGTGTGTGTGTGTGGATGTTTCCCAGAGATGGGTTGCGGCTGTAAGGGCATCCGCTGCGTAAAAAAAACTTGCTGGGTAAGTTGGCGGTTCATTCCGCTGTGGCAACCCCAGATTAATAAAGGGACTAAGCTGACAAGAAAATGAATGAATGATGACAGTAAATAATATTTGACTAGATATTTTCAAGACACTTCTATACAGCTTAAAGCGACATTTAAATCCAATTTGTTTGAGTAAAGGCAAAGTTAACTAGGCAGGTTAGGGTAATTAGGCAAGTTATTGTATAACAATAGTTTGTTCTGTGGACTATCAAAAAAAATGCTTAAATTGGCTAATAATTTTGACCTTAAATGTCTTTAAAAAGATAATAAAAACAGTTTTTATTCTTGCCAAAATAAAATAAATAAGACTTTCTCCAGGAGAAAAAATATTATCAGACATACAAGAAAATTTCCTTGCTCTGTTAAACATCATTTGGGACAAATAAAAAATAAAAATAAATAAAGGCGGCTAATAATTTAGATTTTAGCTGTATATTAAGCAAAACATGTAAACATGTATTATTCTAATACTGTGAAAGGAAAAAAGTCAAACTTTTTTCAAACTTAAGATTAGAATTTGTTTGTGTGCCAGAGTAACCATTCGGTTAAACTTTTCCCATTAATTACCAATAAATGCATTTTTGATTGTGGCTAGCACAAGTTTTATTGTTTTCATTCATTTTCCCTCGGCTTAGTTCCTTTATTCATCTGGGGTCACCACAGTGGAATGAACTGCCAACATATACATAGCGGGTGCCCTTACAGTAGCAGCCCAGAAGCATCCATACACACTCATGCACACACACACACCTCCCTATATAGTATGTAAAACTATGTGAATGGCTTACAGCAATTCCAGTCATTTTGAATTGAACACATGCATACTGTCCCAACCCATTGGAGCTGAGGAATCTGAAGCACTGAAAAACACACATCATGAATGCTACCGTATACTGATAAAAATGATGGAATATGTTGAGCATAGCCTGCAAATTCTCTTGTCTGGGTCTGTAAAGTGGGGCAACATGTCTGATTCACAAGGAAAAAATGAAAGCAGGAGTTACAGGGAAGAAATTGCCTTTACTTGTGGAATCTCCACCTCATCTTTTATTCTCATTCTCTAAAAATTCAGCAACAGCATTCAGACATGCCAGAGAGAATGATGGAGAGATGTGTGTGGTTTTCAAACTGACTCATCAGATGCATCACTCTTTTTCCATCTGTCGTCTGCCTTTCCTATTCTTTCTCACCCGGTTGGTTACTCCTTTTTCTTCCGAAAACTAAACATTTTATAATAATACATTAATAAATCATTCCCAATTTTAAAAATTAAATCATTAAACATTCTTTTGCTTCTTGTGAAGAGCATCAAAAGCTGCATTTTAAGCTAGTTTTTCAGCTGTTTAGTAAAGTACATGATTAGAACACAATGCATTACTCCCAATTTTAGAAATTCTATCATCAAATATTCATTTTCATTTTGTAAAGAGCACCCGAAGCAGCTTTTAAGTTCTTTTAATCTGTTTCTGTTTCTGGTTTTTATAATAAAGCACGTCAGTGAGGTCTAAAACAACAATAAACTGTATTTGAATGGGAAATACATAAGACAAATATGACATCTCATTTTAGTAAGGTGACCAGACACCACATGTTTGCCCCTCAGAACAGTCCTGTACTTCAGCTCCGTTTTAATGTTCTGACTATAATGAAAACAGTGTTTTGTCCTTTATGTCACGTAAAAACATTGTTTTATTGTTAACTGATAAAGCGAGTGTTATCTTGTCACATGACAAAAGGTAGCTAATCACATGTTAATAGCTATATCTTGAAGAGCAAATTGATTATGCAGTACCATGACACCTATTTATTGATTACAAGCAGTTTGTGATGACCAAATCCGGTGTCATTTTGGGGCTGCAGTATGATCCTTAAAGAGATAGTTCATCCAAAAATGAAAATACTGTGAATAATTACTCTACTTATGTCATTCAAATCATGTTTAAAACAATCAGAATACAAATTAAAGGGTTCAGTTGTAATCATACAAAGCTTGAAGATTACCTTCGTGTTCCAAAATATAACAAAATTAGTTCCTGGGGCTTTATATATATGCTTGTTCAAACTAATTGATTAAAACAAGCCAAAACATTATTAAAGCTGTTGTTAAGTTTAAACTAAAATGGTTGTCTAAATTAATTGTTCCAGGCAAGTTTAATTTATATGTTAATTCAAACGAAAGAGATTTGACATCGTTGGTTCAAAATGAATTTTGTTCTTGGTTTCTATTTGCCTACGACTAAGTTAAAATAATGCGATTTAAATAAGTGTAAATGTGTGTCAGAATTATATTAAGATACACCAACAATTTTAGAGGCTGTACATACAAATTTGAAGAGAAGATGACATGCATTTTCTTTTTTCCAGCCTTAGTTACTCTATCTGCAATATACAGATCTCAGCAATATACAGCAGCAGAGCAACATATAGGTCACTCGTGAACACACAACCTGAAGTTATTTGGAAAAGAAGAAATTGTTCAAAGGTATCACAGGTTTGGAACAGCATGAGGTTGAGTAATAATCACATCATTTTTATTTTTTGGGATGAACTCTCCTTTTAAATATAGAATTTTAATATATCATCAAATTAATCTTGTTGCAAATTACTTTTTTTAAACTTTGAATTAAGGCTGCAGCTTTTAATTAGGGTTCCACACAATTTATTTATGTTGTCCCAAGTCAATTATGTTAAAGTAACACTTTTAACACATTTTTGTGGATTAAATGTAAAAAAAATAAAATAAAATGGGTGTATGGGTGTTTCCCAGTGATGGGTTGCAGCCAGAAGGGCATCCACTACATAAAAAACATGCTGGATAAGTTGGCAGTTCATTCTGCTGTGACAACCCCAGATTAATAAGGGACTAAGCTAAAAAGAAAATGAATGAATGAATGAATGAATAAATATAAAAAGTTGGCCCAATGAAATCTCAAGAATTGTGTTGTTTCAGCTCATTTTAAATAAGTAGTTTGAACAAGTAAAAAAAACAAAAATAATTATAAAATTATATATATATATATATATATATATATATATATATATATATATATATATATATATATATATGTGTGTGTGTGTGTGTGTGTGTGTGTGTGTGTGTGTGTGTAGTATTTAGTTTTTTGGTGTTGGAAAATCTATCATTGCAATATATATATTTTGTATGTATTAGGGATGTAACGGTATTGTAAATACCGTCATACCGCAATATTAATTTTTTTCGATATTACCGTAGTCGCATGACTCGGTAAAATTATAGGTCTTCTGAGAAAATTTGCTCAAGCGAATGAAGCGAACGGGAGGTACCGGAAAACTACAATTCCCATAAGCCCAGGCTTGGCCATAATCCCTTGCGGTCTGTTGTCGCTACAGATCCAGTAATGCGGAAATGGAGTGTGCTGCTAGAAGCGGGGATCAAAAAGAGCTGTAAAACTCTAAAGCGGGTGTTGTCGCCGCGCGCGTCCTGAATAGTGGTGTTTTCGCGCGAGTTCTTATCAGCTGTGTTGTCGCGCGAGTTCTTATCAGCTGTGTTGTCGCGCGAGTTCTTATCAGCTGTGTTGTCGCGCGCGTACTGTAAAGCGGGGACGGAGGGTATGTCGCGTCGCGGGGGCCCTTTTGATCATTTTGGAAGGGAACATTCTATCAAAGACTAAAAAGGGCATGTGCACTGCACAGGTTGAGCACTGTGTGTGCACGTGCCTGCAAGTTGGGGAATACGACTAATAATCAGTCATGGGGACTGCAGAAACACACCACACTGTTCAGATTGATGCAGACATGAGATCTCTATCTCACTCATGGTTTGTGCTCTCAAGTGGGGGAAAGACAATGCACAATGTTACCCACTGCTGTCAACCTGGGCCAAGTCATATCTCTCTTGTCCCAGAAACCTCAGTCCCAAATGAGAGGGTTTTTTTCTGTTGCAGGGGACATTGTAAATACCCAGAGATACCAGCTTTTACCAGATTATATTTATATGATAATTTTCCTTTAAACCCATCTCTATCTAAGTGAGTGAGTGATTAAATGTTGAATGTGATTTTTCAACACTACTAAATTTAAACTTTATTTTTTTACATGGTTTAATATTTTTTTGTTATTAAAATTGAAGTTCCTGTTTCAAAGCTTACAGATAGATGGCTAATTTGTATGTCATTGACACTTTTGGCACTTTTTTGGAGTATTTTCATAAGTTTTGTTTTTTCCTGTAAATGATTCAATAAATACCATACCGTGACATTCATACCGAGGTATTACCGTACCGTGAAATTCTGATACCGTTACATCCCTAATATATATATATATATATATATATATATATATATATATATATATATATATATATATATATATATATATATATATATATATATATATATATATATTATAAGTTTTTTTTTAAATTCCGTGGTATATATTGCAATAGGAATAACATTTCTCTAGATTTGTTAAAAATTTGGATAGAATATTTACATTTTAGATTGGGATGATCCTGTAGGGGAGTGCATATGCATAAACAAAACAATCTATAATAAATTCCATAAAGAGAAAGATACAAATCAAATGAACAGTGCTTTATTTTTATTGTTTTCAGAGGAGTCAAACAGTATTCAGGTATATAGTAACTGAATAATCAAATGTAAAATAATACTGCATAGTCTTCGTTTTATAAACAATTCACTGAAATTAAATTCATTTGCCAAAGTTACAAACGGTACAATTTCTTATGCCTGAATGCTTTTTAAACTGTCACACAGTCACAGAACACTTGCAAAATGATAAATTATAATCCAGACTTAACATTGCGAATGATTACAATGCGATAACGATGCTGAAACAATATATTGTGCAGCACTACTTTAAATAACATTTTAGTGATTATATTTTGTAAATTATTGTAAAAATGCACAAAATAAATAAACCAATGAAAGGAAAAACTGTTAAAAAAGGAAACATATACAGTATTTGAGTATGGTATTGAGTATGTAAATTATCAAAACAATATGTTTTGATAATTTACATACTCAATACCATACTCAAACAAACATTACGATAACTGAGTGATAACAAAATAACAATTTTCGGTAACTATTTTGAAGGTCCATTTGAGTATTAGTAGACTGTCTGTTTAATATAAGTTGATGCTGCTCCTTCAACAGACATTTAACTGATGTCAACTTATACTAACCCTAACCTAACAGTCTACTTATAATCTAATGAGAATTAGTTGGCATAGATGCAATTTAACTTAAATTCAACAAACAGACCATTAAAATAAAGTGTGACCCAATTATCCTCATTCAAGAGTTCACACTTAGCTCATGATTTATACATAGCTTGTTTGGCATGCTGATGATGCTGATGATCCTCGAGCCCAGGGCTCCCCCCCCCCTTTGCAGGGCCAGAGGAGATTAAACTCCCGATCTCAAACTCCCCTGCTGCTGAGGCCAAGGCGAACTTTCTGGGAGTGAGATATTATAAAAAGGTTTAGGCTTATCAATAATATAGAGCACATTTGGATGGTGGGAGGAAACCAGGGAACCCGGGGGAAACCCACGCGGACACGAGGAGAACATGCAAACTCCACACAGAAATACCAGATGGCTCAGCGAGGACCCACCTTTGGTATTCTTGCTCTGAGGCAACAGTGCTAGTCACTGGGCCACCGCGCCGCCCATTCTGGATAAAGGAGGAAGAAGGGGAGGAGGGGGGTTTCATCCAGACGAAGATAGTTGTAGAAAGGAAATGAGGATATATATAGTGACTTGGGATCCTTTGATTGGAGGATCATGATTAGCTAATGTGGACCAGCTGGGTCAATCATGAGCACATGCTCCTCTCAAAATTAGTTTAAAAATTAAACTTCACTTATCAGCAATATCCAAAACATGGCGCCTTGCTACACATATTTACCCATGGCTTGACTAAAAACTCCAACTGCAAAAAAAAAAAAAAAAAAAAAAAAAAAAAATGTGGAGCAGAGAAAAGGACAGTGGAAATGGTCTGAACTGAAATTATATTTAGTGGACAGTATATTTAGCAGGGTGCCATTGCAAATTAAAGGAGCATATAACAGACGCCACCCTAGCACTGTCTGAACTTCACCGGATCCTGGACTTCTTATACTCCCACAATTCTTTGCCTTCTACAAAAACAAGAAAACATGATCGCCATTGAGAACTGAGAAGTGTATATTTATATGTGAGCAAGTGTGACACCCATTTTTGCTATATTTGTTCATCCAGGCAATCTACTTTTATTTAATTTTAGCTTTAATTTCATTCCAAAGACTGTAGTCATGTATTTGTGTGTGTGTGTGTGTGTGTGTAACTACAGTAAATCCCAAAGTAAGACAAAGGGGAACTAAAGAAGAACAGAACTGCTATTATCAGCTATTTATAAACCAGAACAGGCTGAAAACAATCAGAAATAGAACCAAGCAGGTGTGAGCAAGTGCATTTCTACACACCTCATATGTAAGCTGGTGTATTTTTTTGTGTGACTGTGCACGCTAGACAACTGTAGACCTTGTGCATTAGTACATACTGTATTACATCAGATAACATAAGCTGGGTACGTATGTACAGAATGTACCAGATTTAACACACAGAGTGTAAAAACAGGAAAATGTCACACACTGGTACCTCTCACTCTATTTACAGCCGCTTCCTAATTCTAAAATAAGGGTTTGCCTTTTTCATTCCAAAAACAGATGTGCTGTAAATACGAATATCTACTTTATTTAGCTATATACTATTGTTTTATTTGTTTTTGCTTAATAGATTTAAATTAAGATGTCAGTTTTTACAAATACCTATGATCTTCAGTCATCGATCCAAATAAATTGTGGTTTTACTTTAAATAAAAAATGTAAAAACAAACAAACAAATAAGCAAACAAACAAACTTTAATTCTAAAATAAGAGTCTTATTTAATTTTCAAATAAGGGTTTGTCTTTTTCATTCTAAAAACAGATGTGTTGTAAATACGAATATCTACTTTATTTATTAATATACAATTTTTTATGTGCTTAATAGTTTTAAATAAGAGATGTCGGTTTTCACAAATACCAATGATCATCAATCATCATTCAAAATAAATTGTGGTTTTACTTTAAATAAATAAAAAAAAAAAAAATGAAATAAACAAACAATTTTAAAGAACCATTTAAATATGAAATGTAATGACTAATATACATTGTGTGAATAGCTATGTTCTACCCATCTATTTTTATGTGCACTATTGTATTACAAATGCTTAAAGGAAACACCAAGATGTGTATCAACTTTGAAAATGCACATAAAAATCTTTTGCGCACAACTGAGGGGGATAAGCTTTTTATTCGGTAAGAAATAAATGTGCTTAAAGTATAAAAACACATTTACATATTTCAAAACACATCAAAAAAGTCATGTGTTTTTGTTTAAACAGATCATGTGATAACAAAAATGGGAGTGATAGGATGGTATTAATGGACAAACAGCAGACTGACCACATTGCAAAATATCTGAAATGCTGTTTTGGTCATTTTTATCTCCCTCAGCCAAAGTATGTCATCGAAGTGGTTCAGTATTAAGAATCTACGCTCCCAAAGAGTGGTCTCGCGGCTTTAAAAAACTCTCCGCGCATTCATTATGTTTTGTTTTTGTTTTTTATCTTCTGAGGCACAACTCATGTATTATATAAGACAAAAAGGCCCATGGTGGCTTCTTCTACTGCAGATAATTCAATTTCTCTTTTATTAGGAAGTGTCGATTTTGCTCTCTTTGACTTATATGATGAAAAGAGTGCTTATTTATGAATGATTTAAGCAATATTCAAGTCACATGTCTGAATAGAAACATAGCTGATAATGTGTAGATGTACACACTGGCAACTGGTACATACACAGGGGGAAAATATAGTAAGTCACAATTTTTCTCAGAAAACATATTTCTAAAGGTGCTGTTGACTTGACATTTTCACCAGAACTAGATAACAACCAAAGGAATCCATATATGCAAAGAAAACAAAACTAATTAGTTTACAAATGAAGTTTTGTGTAATAAAATAATATGAAAAAGTATTAAACACATGAAGAACATGTAGAAAGGCAGTGAAAGCCCAGACAGCAGCAGAAATCTCTCAGTAGTACTTCAGCAAACCTCTGCCCTTCCTCAGTGTAAATTAATACCAGCTGCTTTAGTCCAACATCTACATTACCAGGATTATGAAGATGAAACCAGAGTGGACATTATAGCAAGACAAAGATCGGACTTGATTCCAATAGAAAATACAAAATAAAGCTCAGATTTGATAGACAAGACACACAGAACTATCAAGGATTTCAGACTCTGTTGAAGTCTGAGCAATTAATGTGACTTTATTGTCCATATGAGGAGTATCTGTGGACTGCTATGACCAAAAAATCCTTTTATATAAAGTGTTAAATACATTTCAGTAGTCCAGTGCTTTCTCTTTGTGTCATACCATTGTTATTACACACAATTCATTTTTATTTTTTTATTTTTTATGTTTGGATTGTTTGGATTTTTTACCAAAATCTGTTTCAATTCCATCATGTCAACAGCTCCATTGGAAATACTGTTCTTAGGAAAAAACGTGACCTGTTCAATACTTATTTTTCTTGTTGTATGTGCATGTTTGTGAGCAAATATTTAATCTAAAATATATAAACTCTTGTTCCAAAATAATCAAATTTTCAGGTGATTGAAATGAAATGAGCATGTTTAATGACAGAATTTAAAATCTTTGGTTGTAATAACCACAAAACACAAGACTTTTACACATGCTCCCCAAGTTAGGTTGACCACACATCCCTTTCCTTTAAATAAAATGCATTACTATTATTATTTTTTTGCCTGGGACATTTTAGTTTTTATGCATAATCAAATCCTCAGCTTCCTCAATAGATATCAGTAAAATCAGCAATGAACCCTCCGTTCTCTTTAGAATTTAGCCCAGTCGTTTGTTATTAGATTTGCTGACTTGCAAAAATTTCCCTACGATTTTTAAGAAGTTAGCATAATTTATAATTGCCCGCTTTGGCAGTTCCCCAATCGGGATTTTTCCATGAGCTAAGCAGCTGTACGTGTATCACAGCATTAGTGTACACAGCTGTTATGGAGATATATACAGAGAGCAGAGATGGATGACTTCTGGCTCTCCTCATGAGCAGTCTGGAATTCAGGAGGCCCTGAGGGAGAAAACTTTCTAGAAACATGGTCTCAATGCATTCTGACAAGTCTGAGATTCAAAATATTTGCCCATAATGGGGGTCAAAAGGTGAATGTATGCGCTAATGTGCATATGCGGGATGACTTATGTGCATGCATGTGTTGCGATGCCATATGCGTGTCCAGAAAATGGGCAACAAATGTTTGGCGGTAACAGCAGATGCATTCACATGACGTCAGCCAGAGAAAGATGAACTGGATATGGCATTCGCTCATGAAACATGCATACTGTACTGTATGTGAGAAAGTCACTTAAGGTTATGCAGTATTGTGACTAGGGGGAAAAGAAAAATGTTTATGCATTTGAACAGATTTGGCAGATTACAGAAACACGATTCAGTGTTAAAAATATAATAATCTATATTTCAGCTGCATGTCTTGGCAGAGTCGACCGTGCACACCAGAAATACTTTACCTTCTATGGTAGTCAGGTGTGAATCAAATTTAAACCACTGTCCTCCACAGATTTACTTTCCAAGTTATGCATGCAGTGCTTCCCAAAGTAAACCATTAGTTGAATGAATGTAGTTGATGTGATTGAAGAATTTTTATTTATTTATTTATTTATTTATTTATTTATTTATTTATTTATTTATTTATTTATTGTTTGTTTGGACAGTAATGCATTTAGGCCTCTCATCCAATAAACATGTATAATGTAAAATGTACAGTATGAAGCACACATTTATTAAATCAACTTTCTGGGCCTGTTTATACCTGGAATCAAGTTGTGTTTTTGGCAATTCGATCAGGAGCACTGTTAAACACAGTCTGAAACTTGAATAATTAATATCAGTACCTTTATATAATATAAGTTGCTTCTTCTTCATGTTGAATAGCTTAATGCCACCTCATTTGTAGGTCACTTTAGGAAAAGTGTGTGCTAAACTACTAAATCTTAATGTAACAAACGTCTTGTCGTTGATCCCAATTGTAAGAACAACAAATAATAACTTGACTTCTAGTTGATCATTTGGAAAAGTGGCAGAAGGTAGACTTTTAGCGCTTTGAGTATAAGAAAAGCGTATTACAAATAAAATGTATTATTATTATTATTATTATTATTATTATTATTTTCCAATGTATCTGTTGAACTGCCTGTCAATCTTCACAAATACTAAAGAACCATTGGAACCTGCATGGACCCAAGATTCTCATAGAAATCAGTCAAGTTTGGTAAAGAAAAAATTATGGTTTGGAGTTACATTTAGTATGGGGGTGTGTGAGAGGTCTGTAGAGTGGATGACAACATCAACAGCCTGAGGTATCAAGATATTTTCAACATTACATTAAGACATTACAAACCACAGGAGAGGGCAAATTCTTAAACAGCATAGCACTCCTTTTCATACTTCAGCTTCCTCATCAACGTTCCTGAAAGCAAAAAAGTTCTCCAGGATTGGCCAGCCCGGTCACCAGAAATGAACATTATTGAGCATATTTGGGGTAAGATGGAGGAGGGATTAAAAATAAATCCAAAGCATCCTGATGTCCTGCAAGAACGCTTTCTTTGCCATTCCGGAAGACTTTATTAATAGGTTCTTTGAGTCATTGCAGGGATGAATGGATGCAGTCCTCCAAACTCATGGGAATTATACACAATATTAATTCTTTTTCCAGTGCACCATGACTTTATATTCTATACTGTACATTATTTCTGTTAAATGACAAGACTTTAGTCTAAGCAAAGTTAAATCTTACTTTCCTAATTAAATAATTAAAAATCAAGGCATGATCATATTTTATTTTGGTAAAACAAGCGTAATCTAGAGGCCTTTGTCTTTCATATAAGCCACTTCTGAAACCAAATGATCAACTAGAAGTTAAGTTATTATTTGTTGTTCCTAAAACTTGGATAGGCGACAAGACTTTTGTCAGGCAGTGTGCTTACAATGTACATAGTACATTCTCACAGTATGAAAACTTTTGTGATTGAATGCGATAAGACAGCCACTAAACAACATCTACTCTTTGCATCTGACCTAATTCTTATACATTATGGTATGTGTAGTTGAAGCTTATTGGAAAGATGGAATTTAAACTTTGCCATCTGAAATTCTAAGACTGATTTTGAGGCACAAAGAAAAGAAAAAAAGAACAAATAAACAAATAACCCCACAATGTTCTCTTACCAGTCCTGATTTAAACACACCCACAACACTTGACATAAGTTTGTGGATATCAGAGCAGAAACAAAATCTGACTTTCATGTTCATAAATTACAAATTGTGCAAACTTATTTCGCAATATCAGATTAAAAATGTCAGAAAAAGCCAACTTGTTGAAAAACTTCTTAATTCCATATGATCTTTCTTGTTTAGTGCAGGAAATTCAAATACACATTTTGACATTTCTACACAGGGAAATTGGCCATTGTGAAATTCCCAATAGCATGGATTTCTAAAGAAATTTCTGTATTTAACTTGCAAACATTTACCTGACAACGGTAAATGTTACAGCATCTTTAGAGAGCAAATGTTTTGGTCATGAATGAACCTTTCCAATTTGCTGAATATGTATTACATTCACTTTAATTCAAATGTATTTGTATAGCACTTTTCATAAGATTCATTGTTGCAAGGCAGCGAGATCTACCTGAGCTCAAACTCCCCTCTCGCCCTGCAAACTGGAGGGAGCTCCAGGCTCGAGGATCTCATGAGCTCATGGCTCTCTCCCAGGACAGCATGCCAAACAAGCTTATTACCAATCATCAGCTAAGTGTGAACTCTTGAAACATCATTCTGTGCTTCTGACTGTACAGAACATGCTAACGAGAGACACAAAACTGACTTTTTGATTTGATAAGTGTTAATCTTTAACATTATAACACTATGTTGTTTCACACTGTGCAAGTTTGGTCCTGAAATGCAGGAATAACACCACAAAAGTGGTGCTATAGAAGAGGGTTTCATAAGCTCAGAAAAAATAAAAAATAAAAATACTATGCTATGACAATATGAAATGTTCCTTTACACAGGTTAAAGGTGGGTTTAAAACCATGATAGCCCAGTGTTAAGCTCAAATGCACTTTTGAGTGGCATGGTCATAACGAAGCTCCAACATCCCTGAACATGCACGATTCATCACTGCCACACTTTATTTTCTGTTCTCTTTTTCATCTCTTGTTCTTACATTCCAGGCTATATGAGGATATATTAGAAGACGGCTGGGAGTTGAGTATTGTCAGCTGGCCGAACAGCATAGTTTTCTCACAGTGTAAGTGTCAGAACTCTTAATAACTAAATAGCTATATGGATGGAATAGCTGTTAGCTACTGAAACTCACAAATATGTTATAACCATTGGAAATCAAGCCAAATTACTTACAGGAAATAGATATTTAAACTGAGGAAAGAAGACAGAAATCTACTAGACGTTTCATAACCTTAAGTCAAGTTTTCAAATGAAAATAATACAGAATTTTAGCGTTCAGCACTGGATAAATACTTTCACGCAAATAGTTATTCTTATATAAACAAATATTCCTGAATTTTAAGGTCCAACTTAAATCATCAAGGGGTGAAGGAATTTATCAATATAATTACGCAGCAGTAAGCTCCTGTTCTTTAATCTGATTGGCCAAATGCTGGATTGAGAGCAGATATGCAATAGAAGCAGACATTTGTATCATTCCACACATCTGTATTTGTGTCTTCCCAGACCAAAGTATGCAGGTGGAGTGGTGTATTTTATATCAATGTGTTGTTTGTTTAACTAAAAAGGTTTACTTTGTTAACCTTAGTGGTAAGATTTTATTTTGATGGTCTTCTTTAGACATTCTGTTGATTATAGGTTACGTGACGTAGAAACAGCATTTCCACTAACTCTCAGTTTCCCCCTCCACTACGTACATTAAATTAAACCCCTTTTCTAGGGTTTCCAACATTCTGTGCTTAAATTTAGGATGCTCTTACACCTGTAGATTCATTGTTTTTTTTTCCAAAACAGTGATTAAAAATGTTACAGTTTGCTTTTGTTCTTGTTGCGGTTCGCTTGCAGACAACAAGTTTCTAAACGGACCAAAACAGTTCAAACAAGTTACGTGCGAGTAAACTCTCTTGACATTGGTCAGAGTTTCACTGTTTATTTTATAGTTGCAGTTTATTTTCGATATCCACAGACATCATCAATAAGTGAAGTTTCGCAAACTAATTTAGAGAGGAGCACGTGATATGATTGACCGCGGCAGGTATCTCATCTGTAATCATAACAAGGCAATTGGACCAATATTTTTTTCTTAAAAACAGCAAAATAATCTGCCAGTGAGGTAAGCAAAATAATCTTGTTTTTCTTTTTGACATAATATTACTTAGCTTACCCTTTGGCAGATCATTTTGTTTGTTTTAAGCAAAAACTCACTTAATATTGGCACATTATTTCTTAAAACAAAATAATATTTTTGCTTGTTTAGAAAATCCATCTTGATTTAAGAATTTTTAGATATTTGGACTAAAACAAGACAAAAAAAAATAATCGAAGAAAATATTTTTTTTTGCAGTGCATGCAGTGTGTAACACAGCTCTAAGTGAAAGAAAACAGTCAGCTGAGGTTTAAATCTGAAAGTGTACCTTGTTTAAAAATATCAATCTTTTAATAAAATATTTGAGTCGTTTAAATGATTTGTCATTCGTCCAGATCTTTTGCCTGCTTCTATTGACCTTGGCAAGAAACAATACCAAATATGTTCTGTGCCAGATCTGGTAAACATTTTCCTTCAAACGCTAGCAGAGTGCAGGTGTGTGTGGGACTGATCATGACTGAAGATGAGTGAACATTAATGAGTGAACGTTCTGGCAATTAATGCAATAAATTACCCTGCAATGGGGGACTCAGAAAAAACTATTGATGTGGGACTTTGTAATAAGTGTGATCAAAATAGTTGCCTCCTTGTTTTCTCTAGCTTGCAAAATATGTATTTAATTGTGTTTTGTTACTTGTAACCACTCCACGCAGCTTAAAGTGTATCTGGTTAACTCTTTATATTCTCAAATCGCATCTAAATCTACGCTGAAAACGCGATGTTTGCCGAATTTGTCTTTACAGATTTTAACGTGTTTGTCAGCTTGCAATCCTCTGCCGTTTGTCATTGCTATGGCCACCGTCACCGGTTCCCACACACATGTGGGGGTCAAGTTTCAACATAGTTCAGCTTTTGCCACTGTGTGGATTAATACTGAATGTGTGTCATGTTAAGAACAGAGCAATATGCTGCATTGCTTTAATGCACTCCTTTACTGGGCTCACACATACACTCTCTGACTACAACAATGTTGATAAGCTGTGGTGGGCGTTTCTCTCTGTCTTGTGCTAAACGCAGTCGACCAATCGCAACAGAATGGCTCATCGAGCCAATCAGCGCAGGTTAGCATCACACTAAGGAGGGGTTTGGGAACAAATAATCGCTGAACAAATCATATGGGAGTCATTGGGATTGATTGATTGATTCATTGATTCATTGATTGATTGATTCATTCATTTATTCATTCATTCATTCATTCATTCATTCATTCATTCATTCATTCATTTTCTTTTCGGTTTGTCCATTTATTAATCTGCGGAATGAACCACTAACTTATCCAGCATATGTTTTACGCAGTGGATGCCCTTCCAGCTGCAACAAATCACTGGGAAGTTGTTGAGATAATTAGGCAAAAATAAATACATATTATAAGACAATGAAAGTGTTGTCTGACCTTCCATCCATATCAGACTGTTGGAGACCAAAATATGACCTTTTTCAATAAATATTATGGTCTCTTTAAGCAGATAGTTTACTAATACTCTAATGACAGATAACTTACATGTAGTTGCAAAATAGTCAAGAATGTTAACATAAAAAATCATTCCTGTTGTGGGTGTAAATATAAATTTTAAGTAAAGGCAACTTTCCTTTTTTAAATGCAACAGGTTGACTCACTTAAGTAACTAGACGCTTTTAACGGTTTAGTTATTGTGTTCTGAATTAAACATGCTCTCAAAATGGTCTAAATCGCACATTGTACGGTTGTAAAAAGAAAAGAAAAACACGAAAAAAGTGATATCTCATTTCCAATCAGCCTGTAGGTTTTAATAATGATGTGCCAAACCACAGCCATTTTCATACAAACGAACAAATGTTACCACCACACGTGTGCGCAAAACAAAGCAACGCATGCACGGTCTTGCTTTACCACTCACTCATAAAGAAATATGTGTGCATGGTGGGCAAAGAACCCACCACCTCCAAATAATGGCTCATATTTTTCTAATTAGTCATGCATGAAGAGAAGAGATTACAGATGGTTTGCTTTAGTTGGAGACACATGCAGAGACAATCGTGTGTGTGAATGTGAGCTCATGGAAGAGAAGGAGATCAAGAGTTCAACATGAGAGCAAACGATGAAGTAGCCACAGTTATGTTTACTTTACTTCAGCTCAATTTACTCAGTCTCCTTTTATGTAACTCACATTACCATGAGCCATTTTTAGACACTCTTTCCCTTTTTTTCTCCAACTGGGCATTTGGTAATGATTCACACCGCTGTCATCAATCTCCCTCACTGGAAATGTGTGATTCTTTCCTCATATAGACTCTCATCAACACTTAACTTGCCTTCGAGTCTTCAACATGGTCCATTTCGCATAAATGATGTTTAATGAAGAGATTTGCTGATGGAGAGTTACTAAAAAAATGGTAAACCTTTCCAGCCTCCGCTTGTCTCCCCGAGCCAAATTGTGATTAATATGATTTTTGCATTTCTTAATGACTCTGAACAGATTCTGCAACCCGTAGATCGTAAACTACGGTCAATTTAAAGTCAGTGTTGAAAAAATAAACTCCAAATAAAAAAAGAGCTGCGCCGCTTCATGCCATGGTCAAAAATACTACACAGAAGTCTAGTCAGGAAACCACTGGCATACTTGTGCATGACTAATAAAAAACAAACAAATGACTGTGGAGTTAACAAAAAGGCATATTTTTGGATCTAATATAATCCTCGGAAAATTCCAAAAGACACTGAGTTTTTATTTAAGGGCACCTGTTTTATCTCTTTTTCAAGATTTAAGATAAGCCTTTTATGTCTCCAGAATGTGTCTGTAAAGTTTCAGCTTAAAACACCCGTGAGATTATTTTTTATACCTTTCAGAATATTGTGATTTTCTGCTCTGAACACAATGTAGCTGTTTTTGTTGCCTGTGCCTTTAATGCTAGTTCTCTCCGCCCACTTTTCCCATGTGCCTGTCAAAGTGTGCCTCAATCTCCGCCTAGGCTTCATCAGATAAACTGCACAGTGACAGACATGAAGGCAGCAGATCTCACGCAACGTTTTTGAAAAATAGTACAGTAAGAACTTTCCCAATGATTATTTGATGTATTTTTTGTGGAGTTAATTCAAGCCTTTCTGCAACGATGAGTCACATACAATGTGGTTACAAAGTTCATGCACACAAACACAGTGGACACACACACAAACAAACACACAGTGCGCACATTTAACTTTGCACTGTTTTTGCACAGCAAATGTGACAGAATACATGTTAATATCCACTGCTGTATGGATATCCGTTACGTTAATACACAAAATAAATCTGATTTATCGTCCACAAATCGGTAAAAAGACGGTAAAATTGCTGAAATTCATTACAAACATGCACTGTTTTAAAAATGTTTTAAACTTGTAAAACTCATTCTTAATCACATTTGATGATGATTGATGATCACAGAGAATTGAACAGATCTTTCAATCCCAGTTGCTTTGTGCACATCCTGTCTTGTTGATATGATTACACACGTTACTACGGAGACATGTTAATACACAACTGTAAATCAATTCGGTGGGCGAGGAAACTGCACTCCTACGTCACATTGAGGTGGACTTCAAAATGGGAGGGATTTTGATCCTATTTTAACGTCAGGACATTAAAAAACAGAGACTTATTGTCTTTATATCACCCCAATATGACTGTGGACTCACAGCCTACACACAGTTCTGTTCAAACAGCTTACAAAAGATGATATTTATCCTAGTAGCCCTTTAAAGTTACATTTGAAACAAGAACAATGTGTATTTGTTTTTTTATTTTAAATGTTAAACATTATTTCTAAGTATTTCTGTAGTGATACAATTTCTCTTTTGGTAAGGAACAATTGATGACAATTCAACAGCTTGAAGTCAGTTATTAAATCTGGACTAATTGCTCAACTTATTATGATATGTAAATATGTCCTTTACTGAACTTCAACTCTGAAAACTGCACGGACAGTTTGAATTTACTAGAACTTCTATGTTAAGCTGCTTTGACACAATCTATATTGTAAAAGTGCTATAGAAATACAGATGAATTGAATGGGATACATGCACAGCTAGTGTTTTTCAGCCAATGATGAACTTCCGGCGAAAGCTTTATGTGACTATTTTCAATTTTATAAGGTTCCTTTAACAGCATCGATGTTTTAAAGTAATTCAAATTTAATCAGTTAAACAGCATCCATTTTGTTGTAAAGTAAAAAAAAAAAGAAATGAAAGACCCTTTAAACACAGGCACCCTCACTAGCAGCAGGCTAGCGCAGAAATTTCATTGAAATTACTGGGGTAAAATTAATTTCCATATTTTAAAGACATGTCACAGAAAAATAGAATTTAATGCAGTGTTTCTTGATTGATCTGATACCCACTTCATATCACATCTTATTCAGGCAGTGAAGAGTTTCCACCGGAAGCCCTGGGACTGGCTGACTGAAATGAAAAGTCTTGCACAAACCCCATTGACTTTAATTCCTAATGTGGACTGTGATATACTATATAAATATTTTATTTATAATATTACATATTACTAAAAAGCTAATTTAGAGTGGAAACCACTGTGCTGTCAAAACTGACTTAACAAATGTAATAAAAATCACTTCAATAATATACATTAATTATAAACATTCAAGAAGCACAAATCATGACAGTGGACCAGCACATCACATACTGTATACACTTTAATAAAAACAACACATATATTGTAACAACATATGTTTCCTTGTTCATATGATGTCATTACTGGATCTTTTTGTTATTATTGATTTTTATTGCTTTGCAACAGAAATAATAACCCAATTGATTTATTATTATTATTATTATTATTATTATTATTATTATTATTATTATTATTATTATTATTATTATTATTATTATTATTATTATCATTATTATTATTATTATTACTATTATTATTAAACGGTTGTACTACTACTACTACTACAAAATAATGTTATCATTAATAATAGCAGTGAGTTTGTGTATTATGTTACTTTTATTAATAAATTGTTTATTGAAATAATTATTACAATACAATTACAGTTATTGTTAAGTAAAATATTGAATAGAATAAAAACCTTATGTCAAACCAACGGAATTAAAATGTTTTTTTTTAATGTAAATCAAAATCATAAAACAAAATAGAAAAATACAATAATAAATCAATCAAACTGGCATGTCATGCCATGACATGAAACAAACATTCAAAATAAACTAAAAAAAGCTACATTAAAAATACTACAGAATAAAAAAAATAAAAACTGTATTATATATTAATTGCAATATATATGTTTTTTTTTCAACATAAAAAACAAAAATAATTTCTAAAAAAAACTTTGAGTTTTGAAAGAGTGAGTAAATGTTTAGTAGATTTTAGTAGAAAAATCCGTAAAGTGTAGATTTACATGGCAACAATGTACTAAAACTTAAATAAAACAGATGAAAAGCTACTACTATTACTAAAATTATGACTGCTAATATTTTATTATTATTATTATTATTATTAATGATAATATTTTTTCTTTATTTTCAAGCACATTTGTATGTCTAATATAGTAAAGAAATGCAAAACAACAATTATTTTAATAGTTATATTTTATGACAAAAGGTCAACAAAGCATTCAATCATGATGACTCTATCATCATCATCATCATCATCATCATCATCTTTATTTGTAATTTTTTAAATTTGGGTCCACAAGCCACAATCTCATTCTAATGATGCGTCTAACAAGCTAAGATCAGGACATCCTGTAGTTCACAGAGTCATTTACTCATGACCGCAGTGATCTAGCAGATAACACTTTACAATAGACACTAAATTTGGTTAATTTGGTCAGTAACTCAATGGAGTGCAGATTCACAATCAGCACATGAACTTGCCGTCTGTGTAAAAGGCAACAACAAGATAACAAGCAAACCAAAACGCAGTCATTTGTGAGCCTTTAAAGGAGCACATCATCTGGTTTATCTCTGTCTCGTGTGACTAATGCGCTTTCATGAGCTTGCATTTCAAAGCAGATGTCATGCTTCAGAAGTGTTATATAGCAGACTAACACTCAAGACAGATGGCCTAAAATATTATTTGGCTGTGATTTCATGGACTGTGATTCAAGCGCATTCCTATTGCTGGCACAATTATATATGGCTTCAGGGGCCAAACTCAGCCAAGGTACGATTGAGTACATCGGTTGCCAAGTTTGTGCCAATCAACAAACTACAACTGTTAATAAGTCATGGCCTTAGGGGAAGAAATCTTAGAATTCTGCTTAAATATAGCTTCACTTTGTGCATTCACAAACAGGAAATCTGAACGCTGGCTCAGAAAAGTGAAAATTAGGTGTAGACATGGTGAAAAGGGTATTAAAATAAAAATCATACTCACGTAAAAGTATCATTACTTGCCAAAACAATGTACTGCAAGTAGAGTAAAATGATCTGTTCAAAATACTATACTACTCAAAGTAGGAGTGAAAATTAGCACTTCTAAAAGTTCCCAAGTATTATGCTGTGGAAATCATTCCACTTTACACCCTACACATTAAAACTGTAGCTTACAATTGTAGCGTGATACTTACATTTAAGGGTGTGCTTCAAATGAAAATATAATTAAACATTTAAATGAGATTTAGTTAATGTAACAACTAGGGATGTAACGGTATTGTAAATACCGTCATACCGCAATATTCATTTTTTTCGATATTACCGAAGTCGCATGACTCGGTAAAACTATAGGTCTTCTGAGAAAATTTGCTCAGGCGAATGAAGCGAACGGGAGGTAGCGAAAACTACAATTCCCATCAGCCCATGCTTGACCATCATCCCTTGCGGTCTGTTGTCGCTACAGATTCAGTATGCGGAAATGGAGTGTGCTGCTAGAAGCGGGGATGAAAAAGAGCTGGAAAACTCTAAAGCGGGTGTTGTCGCCGCGCGCGTACTGAATAGCGGTGTTGTCGCGCGAGTTCTTATCAGCTGTGTTGTCGCGCGCGTACTGAATAGCGTAGTTGTCGCGCGAGTTCTTATCAGCTGTGTTGTCGCGCGCGCACTGAATAGCGGTGTTGTCGCGCGAGTTCTTATCAGCTGTGTTGTCGCGCGCGTACTGAATAGCAGTGTTGTCAGCACTCTGTTCAGATTGATGCAGATATGAGACCTCTATCTTACTCAAAGAAAGACAATGCACAACGTTACCCACTGCTGTCAACCTGGGCCAAGTCATATCTCTCTTGTCCCAGAAACCTCAGTCCCAAATGAGAGGGTTTTTTTTTCTGTTGCAGGGGACATTGTAAATGCCCAGAGATACCAGCTTTTACCAGATTATATTTATATGATAATTTTCCTTTAAACCCATCTCTATCTAAGTGAGTGAGTGATTAAATATTGAATGTGATGAGTTTTCAACAATACTAAATTGAAACTTTATTTTTTTACATGGTTTAATATTTTTTTGTTATTCAAATTGAAGTTCCTGTTTCAAAACTTACAGATAGATGACTAATTTGTATGTCATTGACACTTTTGGCACTTTTTTGGAGTATTTTCATAAGTTTTGTTTTTTCCTGTAAATGATTCAATAAATACCGTACCGTGACATTCATACCGAGGTATTACCGTACCGTGAAATTCTGATACCATTACATCCCTAATAACAACACTTTAAGCCCAATTTTAATGAGCCAAAATACTTTTGTCGGTGTTTGTGTGGTGTGAATTGGCTTTCACAATAATATATGCAGCTATGGTAGGTCAATAGAATGCATGTTTGTTTGTTGTAAAAATTCGTAATAATGACAAAAAATTCTAATTTGTGGATCTCCTTAAATCCGGGTTCAAACTTCCGTTTGAAGGAATGTATACCCCTTGCCCTTAGCCCTACGCCTTCAAGCTAAAGAGAATTGGGATACCACTACCCCTTCACGTGCATGGGCAAAACTAGGGGAAGGGTTAAGGGGTAGAATTAGGATTGGGCCTTAATGTGTCAACATTGTACATGTCTGCTACATTTATCAAACATCCATTCATCAAACTTGAGATCAGTCTGTCTGATGTGATTTTCTATGCAAGATTTGATTGGACAGGAGTCAATGGGACAGATTATTCTACTTAGTCAGAAACATATAAAGTAGTGACTGCAGGTTCAATCAAAATAGAGCAGTACAAGTACAGATACAGTGCTAAAAATACACTCATGTAAAAGATAGTTAAGTAAACAATAGTTAAGTATTCCTGAGAACAAAACTGCTCAATTACAGTAATTTGAGAATTTGTAATTCATTTCTTATAATATGATATACATAACAATAAAAAAGCAATATAACAGTAGGAAGGGTATGTCTGTAAATGAATAGAGAAATGTGTTCGCCTGAGTCATTTGAACTAAAATAGCATATTTCTGACTGCTGATAATTCTCAAAAATTATAAGTTTTACTAACGCAACATGGTTCAAATATGGACATTTACATTACATTTTAATCAAAACTAGCAGGATACATTTATAAGGATGTCTAAACATCATCTGTCAATCAGTGAGAGAACACTAAAACATAAGCAGGGATGCATTTTCTGGGAGTTAGTCTAACTTTTGGAGAAGCAGATGGAAACAGGTTGTGCTGCAGGAAGCATATGGTGTGAGCTTCTGCACTGACGGTCAATGGATTGCACAGGCCGATCACCTAACCTTACCTTTCCTGACCTTTAACCCTGAACTGAACTCTCACCTCTGACGAAGAACACTGAACCACCAGCAGCCATGCCTAAACCCAACCAAACCAGGTGCACACCAGGAAAAATCTGCTTTTTAAAAGTTAAAAGAGAGTACTGTTGCAAATGTCACGCTCATTTAAAGCGAAGGTGGAAAATATGCAGTGTTTTTAAATACAATTTCTGTACACTATTATCACTGAAAATTAATTTGGCTTATGTTTTTTTTTTTTTTTTTTTGTGAAAAATACTGAGAAATCACACATTTATCAATCAAGTCACAGATCACAAACCTATACGATTTCAGTTCTCACATAGTTTATAAAAAAATGAAGCAAAAACAGTAACTTAGACTTGAAATAAATAAGTTCCACGGTTGCAATACTGCACCATGTACTGTAACAACATGGATAGATGAATGGATGGATGGATGGATGGATGGATGGATGGAAGGATGGAAGGAAGAAAGGATGGATGGATGGGCAGATGATTGATTAATTGATAGATAGATAGATACAGACAGACAGACAGATAGGACGGACAGACAGACAGACAGACAGACAGACAGACAGACAGACAGACAGACAGACAGACAGACAGACAGACAGACAGACAGACAGACAGACAGACAGACAGACAGACAGATAGATAGATAGATAGATAGATAGATAGATAGATAGATAGATAGATAGATAGATAGATAGATAGATAGATAGATAGATAGATAGATAGACAAAAAAACTACAACTTCATCATATGAATAAGAAACTATGGCCTAGTTTCACAGACAGGTTTTACGTTAAGGCTGCATTTACATGACTGCGCTTTGTTTTAAAACAGGATTTTAGAATGAAAACACTCTTCATCTAGACTGGCATGTTACTGCTATTTTTAAAAACCATCTCCATTCACCCTCTATACAGCCTAGAACACAAGACTGACCATTCCCACTCAGTGGACATGGACATATTTTGCTGGCATCTGTACTTGTTGTGTAATGGTCATGTGAGAGGGGCTCGACTAATCAGAAACCGATGCACAATTGGTCTAGTCAGACAGTGATTGTGGATAGCCATGCTTCCAAAACTATATTTTTCAGTCTATTCATCAATTCAAAATAAATTTTCCGCCAAATGAACTGCCAACTTATCCAGCATTTACACAGTGGATGCCTGTACAGCTGCAAAAAAGAAAAAGTAGTAGTAGTAGCATAGTAGTATGAACTCCAGGCATAACCCTAAAAAAAAAAAAAAAACATTTTAAAACACAAACTCACTAGCAAAAACATCATCTAATACAGAACTTGCCCGTAGTTCAAATACGTTGGATATTTAAGTCATTATATAATAATGGTACTAATACTGGTGTCCATCTAAACTAAAGTACTAGACTATTGCATGATCAGTCAGTGTAAGTTTCTTTTAGATGAAACTGGACTAGGCTTAAAAGCTGCACCTAGTTTGTGAGACTCTTTAGTTTTTGTCAATGTACTTTTCAACTGAAACGGAATATTGAGTGGTGGGTGGGGCTTTTTTTTTTGCATATCATTTTGGAGCAGTCTAACAGTAATAGTGGAGTGGTTAAGAATATTGTGGCTGAAGCTGTCAAACTGACATCAACAGAGAAGGCCCGCCACTCCAAACACTAAAGCAAATGATCAGACTGTAAATTAAAGATAGAGATGCTCCGATTTATCGACTGAAGAATGGTAAAATAATCACATTTCACAACTCAATCAGTACTCATTCATCTGGCTGATCTCATGAACCGATCTTAAGTGTTTGGTTACAAGTTTACAAGCAGAGGAAGATGCATTAAGGTTATGTGTCTGGGTTATGCCCCAGCAGCGCTACAACACATGAGCAATGTTTCCAAACTGCACTACTAGTTGTTTTCTTCAGCCTGATCTCACAAGGAAATATAAGTATTTTACGTTTTGTCAGTTTAGTTGCTAATTCGTAGAAATTCATTCGAGTTCAGTCGTACAAAAATGTATGATTTTAAAAAGGAGGCATGGCACTCAACCCCTAACCCCAACCATCAAAGGTGATGAGCAAATTGTACTAAATTGTAAGAATTACTGTAGTTGGTACGAATTTATACGAATTAGCCACTAAATCAAAAAGTTACGAATTGCCTTGAGATTGTATTGGTTTTCTTAAAAAAAAAATTCTGTTTTGTCTATTTCTCTAATTTATTAGGTGAGATCTCATACTTAAAGGGTAATTGTGCTTATGCAATGGCAAATTTATATAAATCTTGAAGAATCAGATTCGGTACTCGGTCTCGGCAGATCACCATGACAAAGAATCGGTACTCAGTATCAGCTGCAAAAATCCCGATCAGCGCATCCCTAATTAAAATAAATTAAAATAGTTTTTTCTTTTTAGTGGACTATTTTGGCCAAATTAATTATGCACTTAAAGAATAACAATGTGCGTTAGCAAAATAAGTATTGCAAATTATGATTTCACCCAGACTTTAAGAACCATTGATATGATTCAAGTGAATTGAGTACTGTTTGATTGATATTTATTGCTTTTAATGCATACGGAACATGTAACTCTGGATGTAGGTCAGGTTTGCCAGGCTTCACTTGTTTCCTGTTGTGGTTAACAGACTCTCTATTTCGCACAGGAGTTGACAAATAGGTCAGGTAATAAAACATGTCTTGCACTGCCAGTAGAATTAGCTCATTTATTTCTCAACACCCCTGACCCTGTTCAGAGAAAGAGAGAGTAAGGCTGAGCGATGGACAGTAGCTTCTGCAGTTTCATCAGCTGGACAGAGACAAAGCTCACGATTGACCTCGACACTGTGTGTGTGTGTGCGTGGTGGGGGATTGGGTCCCCTTCAGGCGATGTGTATGAATGCTTCCCTTTAACTAGAAGTGAGATTTGGGTGGGACCCCAAAGTGTGGCTATTCTTGGATTTTTCTTAGAGGTGGGGTCTGCCAGTGGGCACAGAGAAGTCCATTCAACACAGACTTTCAATATAGTTCTTCTTAGGAACCTAAAAAGTTTCCCTTGCTAAGTTTTAAAGGGTCATGAACTGAGAAATCATAATTCGTCTGATCTTTTGACATACAAGAGGTCATTGTAAAGATCCTGAAAGATTCAGGACTCAAACTTAGATCATTAGCCTAGGGCGCCTTTACTCTACTGCATTTTTGTTTTAAAATGGTGTTTAGAATGAAAGTGCTTCTCATCCAAACTGGTGTTTTTACTGGATTTATGAAAAATGATCTCCATCCAATTGGTGTAATGCATGATATGTGAATATTCACCATCAATGGACTTCCACATGGGTGTCGCTAAATCATCAATGCTGCAGTAAATACTTTGAGTTACAGTTTAAATTATATTGAATGTATTAAATAAGAGTCGTAATCCAAAAATAAAGATGCTATTCTCCATGTACAACCGAATCCACACGTGAAAGCAAGGCAGTTTAATTGAAAACAATTGGAAATCTTAAACTGACGTATGCCCACAACATACCCGTGCACCTCATGCACAGTTTCTGTTTGAATGCTTCTCGCATTCTTGCTCCCGATGGGAATCCCGGTTGTTTTCAAGCATGACGAAAAAGTATGAGCTGCTCATACACTTTGAAATCGTTGAAACATCTATTTACGAGTCTGCAAAATGAATCTTTATGTAATATGATGATATTATTTTGACTAAATACGGCTCCTGTAAGATAGAAAGTAGAGATGAGTCAGATACAGGTTAGACTTAATAACATCAATTCTCAGCCATCAGCGTTGAGTCTCAGACAAAATATATTTATATATAGTTCTCTAAAATTGTCATTTGAAACTAATATTCATGAAAAGATCATATATCACTCCAATTTTGGCTTTACATTAGGTGGATTTCTGTTATTTATAATAATAATTCATTTTATTAATCAGGGGTCACCACAGCGGAATGAACTGCCAACTTATCTAGCATATGTTTACGCAGCGGATGCCCTTCCAGCCGCAAACCAACACTGCATAATAATAAATTAAATAATAATTGTATAATAATAATTATTATTTTATACTACTATTACAAATAATTTTACTTAATTATATTGTTCAGAGTAGAAATTTATATTAGGATGAAAACAATATATACTTTATTATTATTATTTTTGTATTGTTTGTGGGGGATGGGAATAGGGGGTTCGTTTTCAAAAGTTTGCATTTCAATCCATCAATTCTTAAACAAAACACCACCACACAGAGTAGCGTATAACTCTAATAAAACCTAAAGGTTTTAAAACAAAACCACACTAGTATAAACAACATCTTATATTGAAGCCAATCTGTCAAACTGACAAGTAGAATTTGTCATTTTATTACATAATAATATGGCTAAACTTTGCCTCCTGTTCGTACATCACTGCAGAAACAAATGATTCTCTCTAATCCCATAATTAGGCAATAGTGAATGAACTTTATTTTGAATGAATTCCAGATCCTGTCAGTATAAGAACTTGGTCTTTTGTTCACATCTATAAACAAGCTATAATTCAATGCTTTGTCAACAAGTGTGAGTAACTGTTATTATGTGGTCATTATTGCTTTGTCTGTTATTGCTGATCGTATGTACAGTGTATTTATGTGTTTTTAACCTAAAACAAAACAGCATACATCTATAAAGTCTGGAATCCAGTCCACATCCGGACACAGAGAGAATTCAATCCGGACCCACCCCATTAGAACTAATTGTGTTTAAGGGATTAAGTGTGCATTACAATTCGAAAAAAAAAAAAAGCAAACAAACATGTGATAAACTGTTTTAAATAGAAAAAGGCCTTTAATTATTTTAAAACGATTGATTTATGTATGAGGCAGTGGTGCAGTAGGTAGTGCTGTCGCCTCACAGCAACAAGGTCACTGGGGCGCTGGTTCGAACCTCGGCCTGTTGTTCTCCCTGCCTTCGCGTGGGTTTCCTCCGGGTGCTCCGGTTTCCCCCACAGTCCAAAGACATGGGTTACAGGTGAATTGGGTAGGCTAAATTGTCCGTATAGTGTATGAGTGTGTGAGTGAATGTGTGTGCGGATGTTTCCCAGAGATGGGTTGCGGCTGGAAGGGCATCCGCTGCGTAAAAACTTGCAGGATAAGTTGGCGGTTCATTCTGCTGTGGCTAAGCCGACAAGAAAATGAATGATTTATGTATGTGCAAGTTATTTTTTTCCAGATGTATGACACTGATGAAAATTCAGATTTGGGTTTTTGGAATTAAGACTGAAAAGTCCATATCCAAAAATGTAGACTTCCAAACACACACAAAAATAAATGAAGATACAGTTGTTCTTTGCATTAAAAATATCTGATGATGGTCAAAATAGGAGAGCAAACTGCCCATTACTTCTGAATTATGATGCTTTTAATCTAAATGGTTTACTAACATTATGTTATGAAAATACTACAAAAATGCAGTTCTTGATCCATTTAAAGAGCACTGTCTCTATTGCTTTGGTGGAAATGCACTGAATCTTAATCTTATGGCCTTCACCAAGCCGAGGACTTTCGGGAAGGAATCTATGGAATCCTATTGACCAAGATGGATAAACAAACACATTATGTGCAGGGGGATTTGATTAAAGAAGTGTGACGCACATTGCTCCAGGTGTTAAGAGCCACTCTTTGCATTCCTCAAAAACCATTCCTAAAAGCCAACTCATTTTGAAATGGTTTCTTATTCCTTTTGTGAAGTACAGGTCAGACACCTTCATATATGTGAATCCGATATTTGCTCAGCCACATTCTTCAGCTTTTTATCTCAATAGAACATACAGATAAACTGGTTAAGCTAGTTTCAACTTGTTTAAAGCAGGGGCTCTCGATCTTTTTAATGACATAGAGCTGAAAACATATTCTAAAAAAATTCTAAAAAAATCTGCAAATTGTGTTTTTATATTGTCAGGGATAAGTAAATAATAGTAATAATAATAATAATAATAATAATAATAATAATAATAATAATAATAATAAAAGTTTTATTACATAAAATTATATTTATATATATATATATATATATATATATATATATATATATATATATATATATATATATATATATATATATATATATATATATATTATATTTTTTAGGTGTTTAAACAAACTTTTATTTAATAATGTGTAAAGTGCTAACTAATTACATTTCTCATTATTTTTGACTTAAGAAAAAGCAATTAAAATATTAATACATAATTTATGTTGAGCTTTTTATAGTTTATAATATTGCAGTATTATAAAATAAATTAGCATTTTGTTTATATTTTGGTTTGATGTCTTAGTAATTTTGTCATAGATTTTTTAGCAATATTTTGAATTATTTTGTTAGCATTTAGTGTTAGTATTGAATTTATGATCAGCCTCACTTTAAATAACATAAAACTAATGTGTTAATTAAATTAATATCATAATAATGCATTTACCGTATAAACAAACCAAAACCATACAATTACTACTACTACAGCTTATGTGTGTTGCTATTTTTAATAATAATAATAATCATCATAATAATACTTAAATTAAATTATTTATTTACGTTTAAGTGTATCAATTTTTGGTATTGGTATTTAGCTTTATATTGTTTTTTTTTTATTCACTACTATCACTACTACACTTTATTGAAAATGTATTATATATATAGACAAATTTTAAAAAGGACATAATATACTGTATAACTGCAGGTTAACTATATGCATATATACCTTCCACCCTAAACACAACACCTTAACTTTCTGATTTAGACTGTAATGTAACTTTATTTATTCATTCATTTTCTTTTCGGATTAGTCCCTTTATTGATCTGGGGGTTGTCACAGCGGATGCCCTTCCAACTTTACCCAGTATATGTTTTACACAGCGGATGCCCTTCCAGCTAAAACCAAGTACTGGGAAACATCCATACACACTCATTCACACAAGTATACATTGGATTTAATTTGTAATGAGACTTTTTAAAAACTGTTTTAAAACAATAATTAAAAGTGCTCCACAAATAACACATTTGAACTACTACTACATAGATATATACACTTGATATCGCATACGGATCCTTAGCATACGACAATAGCGCCGCCACATTTGTACAGTGCTTCCAGGACAAAAGTCATTCAGTCACACTAGTCAAGACTAATGCCAATCTGACGATGCTTGACTTTTTGTTAGTAACGAGTAAACAAAGAAAACAAAACACAAAGGCAGAATATTTCATAGGTAAGATTTTGTTTCTTACCTGTATGTTACGAACGTTTGTGCTAATCAAGTATTGATAATAATAATAATAAAGACACTCACTGACTATAAGGCAAAGTAGCACCAACTTGCACTAAATACTCAGCTTATGCTAGTTTTGTTGAATAAAATCAGCAAACGTGTAAATGAAATATGACAAGACGCTGCGGTGCTAGAAACTTCTATAATTGTTGGTTAAGTGAACAAGTCATTCATAACAGAGATTTATTCACAAACGACTCACTCCCTCTGTCAGAATGAGAAGTGAAAGCAGAAGAGGGGTTGTGTTTCAGGACATGGATTAGATAAAATTTAACAGGGATGGAGGATGATACATTTCCATGCACACAAACACACATGCTCTTTGCCAGGAATGCCCATGCAATCAGTTATTCAGCATTGTGGATGTAAAATTATAATTTTTGTAATTAAAAAAAATATTTGCATAGTGACCACCGGGAAAACTCCCAATCATAGATATATGTGTATATGTGTATATATCTCTAGCTCTGGATGTCCAGTTTTCCAATCCACCTTGGTCTCACGTTCAGTTCAAAGGAGCAATACCCTGTACTAAAATGGCGGCTATATTGGTGCATTTCTTCCAATAGACAACAATAGCGTAGGCGACATCTAATGTAAATATCTATGCTACTACTACTGCTACTACTACTACTACTACTACTAAACTACTAAAAATAATACATCTTGGTCTGTAAGTTTTTTAAAATTATTATTATTACAGCATTATCCTAAATAATACGCTTTCTCAAGCCCTAATATACATCGACAAAACAAAACAATCCCTGGTTTATTAAAAGAGCCTAGCTGATAATCCCAAACCAACAAAAAATGTAGGCACTTCTGTTTCTGTAAAACATCCAAACGTGCTGGCAAAACTCCACTGGTGACCTCAAGTAAAAATATGAGCTCAATTCCCATGAGATAAAGCGCTATCGGCATCCCAGAATGAATGGATCTTCTCACTGCAGCCCAAACAGAGCTGAGATTCTTCAGATTCTTGGATTATGACTAATATTATTCATTCTTACTCTAATGCACGTGGACATCTGCTCCTCAGATATTTCCCTGTATTTACCTTCTTCACCGCTCCACTTCTCATTATGTCAAGGCCTCATCAAACATTACCAGTTTTCTAAGGGTTAAGTTTTAAATATAAAAATAACAAAAAAATAATAATAATAATGAACAGCTTTCTTTATTTTGTGCTTAATGTGTTTTTCCCATTCATGTATCCTCTTGTATTTGAGTCAGTGTCTAGCCTTAACCAACAGACATCTTCAGCAGACGTGACTCTCAACATCGTCTGTAAGACTGAGAGGCAGCTCAACAAGATCTGTCTCGAGTCTCCACAACAAACCAGCTTCATTCGAGTCAGAGAGACGTCCTCTACACCATCCCAGATAACCTGACCAAACATTCATAAAGCAGCCTGATCAACACCACCCCCATGGGCTGTCCCAATGACAAGAGCTGGATAAACATTTAAGGGTCCTGGCCCGAGTGACCTCCTATGTTAGCTAGCAAGTTAATGTGGTAGTCTGTGATCAGTGATCGCTGTGATGTGAAATATGGACATCAAATTCAACACAGACATAAGAAATACATCTACATAAAGCTTGAAATCTGTACTTTTGAATGAACCAAGTGCACTTGATAACAAAAGCTTTTTGGTTTTGTAATCTGTATGAAACGAAAGCGAGGTATAGTTTGTCCTGTCAAATGCTCATCACATGACAGCAACTAGTCAAACACTCACAGACTTGTAAACAAAGAGTCGCTGTTATTTCTGGAGATTTGCCATCAGAAACAAGTTGTGGATTAGTTCAGAAAAGCAGCACGATCAGACGATCATTATAAAGAGGATGATAATGTGTAGAATAGCCATAAATGAGGTTGGTGTCGTGATCTCGTTCCTTTTGAGTGCGCATTAGCTTGGGCAACCTTAAAATATGCAGAGTTTGTTTGATTCGGACATTTGTAAGCTTAACTTATGAGACAGATGATAGTGATTCCAAATATGTAATGTATTCATAAGCTTGGCCAACAGTTTTGGAGAATTTGATGTTTCCCCATTCGGACAGAATGCCCAAGCATACTGCCTGAAAAGCGTTTCAAAGATGGCCGTCGAGTGAAATTACTTGCCTCACAGGGACTTTGGTACCTCTTTCTTTCTTTTCAAAACACAATAGAGCTTGTACTCTTGTAGTGTCTGCCATTGCTAAGCAACCATGAGCTGTGCTGGCCTCAAAGACAACAAGATTTCAACTCACCACAGAGCTGATGTGCGTTTTTGTCTATTTGTGTGTGCCCAAAGAAGCATTATTGTATAATGCCAACTAATAATGTTACTTAAGGCAGCATCAGTAGGAAGGTATAGTAGTATTTGACAGTTTAGAGATGGCCACTTTCCAGTGAGTGGGTGTAGTTTTCAAGCCTATTTGAGAGCAGAAAGTGATGTCCATTTTTTATTTATTATTCAAACTTGCTTGGGAGTTTGATAACACACTGACACATTTTTCTGTTGTGTGATAAATTCAAAACACTCATTTTAATGGACCATTGAAATCACTGAAATCATTGAAATTTTTTAACAGTTAGATTTTTTTTAAAAACGTATGTGCATGTATTCATGTATGTATTATATCATCTTTGCATCAAATTACAAGAAACAAATTACCGCTTGGCGAGGTGTTTGTAATGCAGAGTCTATGGGGCAGGACAGTAAATTTGACGTCACTCTCTCTTCCGGCTGCCGTTATCAGTCTCACACTATTTTGTTCTGTTCTATGAAAGTCTTGATAACACCATCGTGGAGTTTGTCTTTCATTATTTCAGCAAATAGGAACATTAAAAAATATATATTTGTTGTACTCTCCCATCCACTGCGCTTGAAGTTTACCCAACAATAATGACTTCTGCTGCTGAGAAACTCTGAAATGTGAAAAGGGTCTATATCACTTTACCCAGATTTAAAGTTTTGACTGATCGGATAGGATCACAAGGGGCACGTTCTCAATTACACATGGTGTTTTACTGTCATGTTTGCACAAGAAACCAAATCTAGAATTTTAGAAAAAGTTTAAATCTCATACTGTAAAAAACACTGGGTTCCACAATTCCTTTATGTTGTTCCAACATAAATTGATTAAGATAAAGGAATTGTTTTATTTTACAAATTAACATTTTTTGGGTGTCCTCCAAAACCTCAAGAATTGTGTTAATTCAGCTTCTTTTTAATAAGTAGTTTACACAAGCAGCAGTTATTATTTTTTTAAATGTATCAGACTAGAGCACTTTAACACCTCATAGTGGTTAAAAATGAGGTCAAAAAGCAGGGAGAAGATGTGCATTTTTGGGCTGTTTGAACAGATTTGACCACATTAGAGCTCTTTGAAAGCAATTGCATGGGTTTCTGACAACCTCTGGAAGTGCTCAAAAGTAACAGCTCAAAATGTTTTAGACATCACTTACACATTCAGCATCACTCATTTATGATCAGATTTAAAACAAAACTTAAAAAGGGATAGTTCACCCAAAAGTGTAAATTCTGTCCTCATAGGTCACACTTCACAATAAGGTTCATTAGTTAATGTTAAGTAATGCATTTACTAACATGAACAAACAATGAACAATACATCTACTTCTGTATTTGTTCATGCTACGTTAGTTAATGAAAAAACAGTAGTTCATTGTTCATTCATGTTAACTCATGGTGCATTAACTAATGTTAACAAGCATGGACTTGGATGTTAATAATGCATTAGTAAATGTTCAATTATGATTATTAAATGCTGTACATGTGTTGTTCATGATTAGTTCATGTTAGTAAATGCATTAACTAATAAACCCCATTGTAAAGTGTTACCCCATCATCTACTCATACTTCGCTTGTCACAAAACACTGTCTTTCTTTTATTGAACACCAAAGAAGATATTTTGAAGAATTTTGTAAACAGCTATTGACTTCAATATTGTTCGTGTTTCTTACTATGGATGTCAATGGTTAGCGATTTTTAACATTTTTCAAAATATCTTCTTTTGTGTTTAACAGAAAAAAGAAACTCATAAGGGTTTGGAACCACTTGGGGGCAACTATAGTATGTTTTCATTTTTCAAGTGTAAACAGCACCTAAAATGCAATTCAACAGCTAGAGGAATTTAAGAGTTAAAAAAGACACATACAGGCAAATCTAAATGAATACCAGCAACTCCTTATGATGCATCAATGTCTTATGAGTCAAAATGATTTGTTTGTTCAAGAAACTGAACATTATTTGTGACATGATCATCCTTAATCCGATGCTCTACTAAAGTCACCCGCATCTTGGATGGCCCGAGGCTGAACAAATGAACAGCAAATTTTCATATATTGGTGAACTATCGCATAAGCCTGAATAAATGGCTGGAGATTTGAATGTTGGTTTATGAGTCAGAAGTGTAGAGAGCTCTGAGTCAGGCTTAGTGTTAATACCATCCAGCTGCAGTCCTGAAGCAATGACAACAACTTTAGAGATCTGGAGCCCCTCTTCACTTCCCAGCCCCCGACAGATTGAATTCCAGGAACATCTGGAGTGACTGACCCAAAGCTAAAGCATTAAAGCTGTGTGGTAAGAACTGCAGAGCATGACTAGTCACCAGAGTTGGGTGAAATGTGTTTCACAGTATTGTATTCTAATGACACTTTTGAGGAATGCAGTAATGTAACGAATTACATCCAAAATTTGTTACTAAAGTCAGTGTACAGTAATTGCTGTAATAGCTGGAATTGCATTAGTCAAAAAACGGCCGCTATAGTTATGAAGCGACATGCATCTGTTCAATACAGCATGAGCTGCAGAAGGTTGCGCAGAGCGTGAGTCCCCATAAGCGAGTGGCGTGGGCAGCCAAAAACATTTGGTTATGCCAAGTTGCCAACTGTATGCTAATTTGAAGTTCCAAGTATGTACAACGAGACTAATACGCACACACACTGGATTAAGGCCATGGTCTTTAGCCTCCTTGTTAGAGCAACCAACCATCATACAAAGAATCGTCGCTTCGATCCTAGCTTAAAGTGGGTAGGGTGCAGTAGAACCAGTGGATTATATGTGGGGGCTCGTCCGGGATGGAAGTGAGGTTTGGGGGGTTGAGTGCAACAGAGACCAGCCAGTGAAGTGCTATGCAGGTAAACCTCACTCTGACCTCAAACGGTGCCCTGGCAACAGACGCTAGAGGCCATGGTCTTTAGCCTCCTTGTTAGAGCAACCAACTCCCATACAAAGAATCGCCGGTTCAATCCTAGCTTAGAGTTGGTTGGGTGGAGTAGAACCAGTGGATTATATGTGGGGGCTTGTCCTGAATCAAAGTGAGGTTTAGGGGGCTGAGTGAGTTGGGTGCAGTAGGACCGGTGGGTTACATATCTTTTAAAAGTAACTTCAAAGTTTAGTATTCAGTAATCTGATTACTTTTTAACATAAGGTAATTAGTAATGTAATCAAATTACAATTTTGCAGTAGTAAAAAGTAACATTTTTAAGTAACTTACCCAACAAGTCACTAGCATTTAGACAAACAGAAAATACTTAAACTGTGCACTAATGAACCAACAACAACAAAAAAAGGAAACAGAAAAAAAAAATGACGATAGATCAGAATCTGTGATATGGCTTTGGTTATCAAAGACAGAAGTTCATTGAAAATTCAAGCGCAGCACAGGTTTTGTATGTGTGCAGCTCATGATCTGTTATTTTTTTTTGCTTTTTGTTCAATTTTAACATGTATTGGAGAACAATATTTATCAACAACCTTCACACATTTCTGCAGTTTTCAGCAAAAATAAATTAATGCTCAGTGTTTTCATGACATTTTAGTAAAAATAATAAATAATTGATATATTTAAAAAATACAGAATAATAGTAAAATATAATGTATTATTATCTTATTTTCTATTAAAATATAGCAATATTTATGTTTTTAATTGTATGATTAATTAATTGATTGATAAAGTTAAAAAATAAATATTAATATTGTAATAAATCTAAAATGTTATTTTCATTTTGGATAATAGGTAATAATAATAATAATAATAATAATAATAATAATGTAATATTTTTTAATAGAATACTTTTTGTTTCACTGAAATATGAAACAGTGGTTATGGACTAAAACTGGCATACATTTATATGTGCCACCAATTAGTCATATTTTCCATAAGCATCTCATGCGAGTTTACATGTAATACCTATAACCCGTCTCATTAAAATGAGCCATCATATGATTTTTCAAAATGCATGAAATTACGTTTATGCAGCATACAACTCAACACAGGCTTTACAGAAGTCAGACTAAGACATGCATGACGCCTGAAAACCATCTCCAAACATCATAAAACATGCTTTGTATGAAAAGTCAAAACAGGCAGAGAAAAAAATGGCAGTGCGACATTCATGCCTTTGTAGATTCACTTCGAGATGAATGTTCTGATGATTACGCCATAGGAATGAAGGTAACCATAGTGACCATAAACAAACAAATAACAACAGAGACGAAAACGTTATTAATGACTTTTCCCATTCACGCCACAAGCATTTGAACTGTATCTGCATGGCTCTCATCTCTTCGCACGCTAGTTCTTAGAGCTCGGAAGAAAGAGCGGGAAAAATGTTTACAGAAGAATACACAAGGAGACGCAGAAAGAGCATTTGTTTATCATATAGCATGTTGTAAAATATTGGTTTGTGGCACTTCTTAAAGCACCAATGCAAAACAGATGCTCAGGTCATCTGAAACGACCCTTCTATAAAACACAAAATGAGATTTGATATATTGGGCTTTACATTTTTTGACCTCCATATAGCAACAAATGACATGGAGAACCAGTGTCAGTCATACATGTTAATGACAGAGACCCTAAATGTTTTCCAAATGTGCAATGTCCTAAACAATTCTAAAATAAAACTTTAAATGGCACACAGATTGAAAAAGTTGCATCTTATAAATATTTAAGTGTCTGGCTTGATGATGAGTTGACATATAGTTTTCATATTGATAGCTTTAAATGAAAACTCAGACAAACATTAGTGGACCTATCATACATCCAGCGCAATAAGGCACAAGACATGTTTGGCACGATTTGTTGCTATTTTCAGACCATAATTAAAACCTTACTGCTTTTGCACCATGCGCTTTAGGCTTTACGCCTAAATCAATAAAATAGAAATGGATCTTTAAATGGATATTTGCATCAGTGCTGCAGCTTTTGGTTTAGTTTCTTATCTGAATAATGCATTGTTTCATTTTTTTTTTCAACACGCACTATTTTACTTTGCGTTTAAACAGCTACTTATCAGTCATATTGGCCCCTGAGTTGGATCATGATTGGTATTTTTGAGTGCATTCTCAATGTTCACAAATAGGACTGTATAGAATCTAGATAGTTTAGCTTTGAAGATACAATAGAACCCTTTGTTTTGTAAATAATATAAAGTGCCAAAATAGTTTTGCCATCATAATTGTCATCATGTTGGAAACCGGCAGATTTTCAAGGTGTTTTCTTTTTCTTTGATGGATAATTGCTTTTCGTCCTTAGATTTGTCTTGTTTCTCGCCCAAATGTCTAAAAATTCTTAAATCAAGAAGCATTTTCTAGACAAGCAAATCATATTGTTGTTTTTAAAGAAATAATATGTTAAATGAAGTGAAATGAACTTACTTAAAACAAGTCAAAACTCACTTTGGCATTTTTTAAAATAAGACAATATTTTTTGCTTATCTAGACAATGCTTTTTGATTTAAGAATGTTTAGATATTTGGACTAGAATCAAGACAAATTATGTAAGATATATCTTACATAAAAAAAAAATCTATGTGAGGAAGGCATTGCAGTGTGCTGGTTTGCAACTTTCTTAAAATATATATTTTTTTATGTAACAGAAGGGTTTGATGGTTTGAAATCATCTTAAAATGAGTAAATTGTAAGTAAAAATGTGCATGAATAACTCTGTTTTATTAAAGAAATACATAAAATCTCATCTTAACGCAACAGTGCATCTGCACACATGCCTACACATACCTAAACACACACTTACACAAACACGAGTGTTAAAGAGTGTCAGCACTACATTTGGGTGCTCCATCGTTCGCATTATTCCTCCATCATTAAAGCGGCATGGAGGTCACAGGTCAAAGTTCAGCTGTCAGGGTTGAGTCTCGGGGGTGAAGCTGCGCTGTGGAGAGCCTACAGAGCCGCTTGTCAGGACGACACTTAGTCTGTGACCTCAGAGTCAAAGGTCAAAGGTGGCAGTGACACCACCCTTATCAGAAAGCCTCAGATGCTGAGAGTTTAGCCTGAGGAGGAGAGTGTACGTGTGTGTTTCTGGAGAATGAAAGATAGAGAGCGAGATGGGGAAAAGGGAGGCCTCGGGCTAACCAAGAGGCTTTTTTGGGCTCGCAGTTGGTTTTATCGCTCCTTTTCTACCATCCTTTCTTCCTTTTCCCTCCTTCTTTGGAAATAACAACAAAAGGTGAGGCCAATTTGTCTCGATTTAAATTCTTTTTGTGTTCACACTAACCATTCCTTCCTGTTTCAGTTGCTCAATGAGGGAAATATTTATACAGAAAATGTGACGTTACTTAGTTTAAAGATTGGCTTCAGCAGCTTTTAGTATGGGAATGAAACAATGCAATATTTTAAGACCATCTAAGCCAGGGGTGCCCATTCATAAGCCCATTTGTTTGAAAGGCCAAAAACCAAATATCACTGAGAGCCATGGGGTGAAGATAAACATACCAAACTATTTTACATTAAAGTTGCCATGGGTAATTTTCTAATTCATTTAATAATATTTAAAAATAAGTAGAAAACATCACTTTGAATTTTATTGCAATAGGAACATAAATATATATATATATATATATATATATATATATATATATATATATATATATATATATATATATATATATATATATATATATAAATTTATTATATATATGTATATAATTTTTTTCTGCACAAAATCATAATAGTTTATTTCAGCTAGAATGAAAGCAGTTAAAATTTTTTAAGGCTTTTTTATGTCAATATTATTAACCCCTTAAGCAATATTTTTTTCGATTGTTTACAAAACAAACCACTGTTATACAATGACTTGCCTAATTAATATAATTCACCTAGTTAAGTCGTTAAATTGCACTTTAAGCTGAGCACTAGTATCTTGAAAATATATAGAAAAATATTATGCACCATCATCATGGCAAAGATGATAAAAAAAGTTTTTAGAAATTAGTTATTAGTATGTTTATAAATGTGTTGAAAAAATCTTTCTGTTAAACAGAAATTGTTAATAAATATGGATTAACAGTTAGGAATATTAGGAATGTTTTTAACAAGCTTAATTATAATTCCAATGGAATTTGGATCTCATTAATAATTTCCATGGGGTTAAGACTAGTAATTAATAGATATTCTTGTTAATTTTATACTGTGAAATATTCAAATAAAATTTGCCATCAACACTAAAATGGCAATTTGAAATATGAAGGAATTTCTCATTTATTTTGCTATTAATAAAAAGGGGTAAATTCAGTACTGCAATGCCATATATTTAAAATAGTTATGACTTTACTCATTAACGAAAAGTTTATCAGACAAAGCTAAAAAAATATTTTCATGACGCGTTTTTAAAATCATTATTCGAGACCGGGAATAGGAAAGTAGCATACAGGTTTTAGATGGGTTACTGTAAATAAAATAAAATAAAATAAAATAAAATAAAATTAGATACAATAAAATATTTTTAAAAATAATATACAACTAAAGTGAGTTCATAAAAGCTCTTGGAGTCAAACTGATTTGGGATATGAGTAAGAAACATTCCATATTACAATTTCATATTATTTAAAACTTTATTAAGCATTATAACTGGTTTCTGGTTAGTTAATAGTTAATATTTTGCACATTCACAAGAGAAGAGAGAGGGGGGAAGCAAGCATTTAGTCATCTATGTTGTCTCTTTGTAAAATCATTTGATCTGTGACTCTTTTTATTTACTTTAGTGCTGATCATGGCAGAGTAAATCATGCATACAGTCCAAATAAAATTAAACTGCAAATTTCCATGAATAAAATGTATTTAATTACTGTAATATAACTATATATTGCATTGACACACACACACACACACACACACACACACACACACACACACACACACACACACACACACACACACACACACACACACACACACACACACACACACACACTCACACACACACACACTCACACACACACACACACACACTTTAAATCCCTTTAGATGACAAACACAAATCATCGCTCTGCTCACCATAAATTGCATTAATATTTTCAACATGATTGAAGAAACTTCTGACCCAGAAAGCATTCCTGCGGCAGACCAAATCACAACTTAATCTCAGCATTTCTTTACTGCCTGTTTCTTGGCACATATTTACATATTTGGAGTAAATTAATGGTGGGGGTTAAAACGTTTGGCTTGGGTGTGGTGTATGAGTTAGAGTAACAGATCTCCCACTGACATAAAATGAGGATTCACACCGCACATTTACAGTATATTGAACAGAGCCTTTTGGCAGAGATCTAGTGTGGATGAGTGTTTGTTTGAGTGCGGGTAGAAAACTGATCTTTATCTATAGTACCGACAATATTGCCAATTTTAGAATATTTGCAATATATTAAAAAGTAGAACATATTTAGATTTTATTTTTTTGTAACCCTCAGATTCCAGGTTTTCAAACAGTGATATCTCGACCAAATACTGTCCTATTTAAGTCAGCATTCACACACACAATTCAGACCATCTCTTGCCAGGAGCTTTTTTTTTTTTGGCCAGATGTCAGGAATACAGTGCAGGATCTTCTTTCAACGCTACTGGCGCTGGTGTAATTTTGACAGGACTCACTGATAACATCTTTAACCCGTGACAGCTCTAATTTTGCACACAGATGCTAATAGCCCAGTGTCTGGCACAAACACCTATCAAGAAAGTAGGTTAAAGATTGGAATTAATGGCTTTTTCCTAGAGAGAAACTGCTTGTCATGCAGAGAGTAGACAAGCTTTAATCTAATGGAGAAATATAGGCCAGGGCATGAATGTATGCATTAGGTTCATGACCCATACGCAGATCCAGGATCAGACACGTAGACAGATATTCTAAAGTCTGTAAATGTTTAAAAAGACATACATCTTGTACAAAAACTCTACTTCCTCTATTAATATATCTGATGTTCTTCTGCAATCTGATTAAGGCATGAACAGCAAAATAGATCCATCTGGAGATCGACTCAAAGCACTTTCAAAATATTAGCAAACTAAAACATAAAAATAAAAATGATCCACATCGATTGTGTGGCTGAGACGTTGAAGTGTGTTGAACTTGTGCTCATAGGAGTTAACTAAATGTATGAATGAATGAATGAATGAATGAATGAATGAATGAATCAATGAATGAATGAATGAATCAATCAATCAATCAATCAATCAATCAATCAATCAATCAATCAATCAATCAATCAATCAGTTATCCAAATGTAACTTTTTGCAGACACACCATACTACCTCCCAATATGTCACAGTCACTTTATCACAATTATCATGTTTACAAGTTCTTTTTGCACTATACTGTTCTTTATCTTTACTTTGCACTCATTTGCTATATGCCCTTAATGTCACTGTATTGTTTACAATTTTATTACCTATGTATATTTTTTAGACCACATTTATGTGCAATGTATATACTGTAAATTTTCTTTTTCTTAAACTCTACTATTTTTTATATATATATTTTATATTAATGTTAAGCACCTTGGGTCTGAGAGTAACGCAATTTCGATTCTCTAGATGTCTTGTACATGTGGCTGAATTGACAATAAAGCTGACTTTGACTTTGACTTTGACTTTGACTTGAATCAATCAATAAATAATTATTTTGGTCAACATGCAAGTAAACAAACAAACAAACAAACTAATAATAAAAAAAGAAATAAATAAATAAATAAATAAATAAATAAATAAATAAATAAATAAATAATGGTACCATGATATCCTCAAATGAAAATAATTCCATACTACTTTTAGCATATAATAATTCATTCATTCATTTTCTTTCCGGCTTAGTCCCTTTATTAATCAGGAGTCGCCACAGCGGAATGAACCGACAACTTATCCAGCATATGTATTACGCAGTGGATGCCCTTCCAGCTGCAATGCATCACTGAGAAACATCCATACACTCTCATTCACACACATACACTACAGACAATTTAGCTCACCCAGTTCACCTATCTTTGGATTGTGTGGACTCAGTCGAGACTCGAACCAGCGACCTTCTTGCTGTGAGGTGACAGCACTACCCACTGCGTCACCGCGTCGCCAGAATATAATAATATAATATAATAATATGCTTATTATAATATAATATAAACTTAGAAATGTAGAATATTATTTATGTTACACTGAAGTACTTTAAATGCCTTATTTTGATGTAGTAACACTGAATAATTGCCTCATTTAGTGCTATTTAGTACAGCGGTACTGAATTCATGTACCCTGGTATTTAGATTGCACACTGTACTTGTTACAAATATGCACTGATATTAGGATGATAAGCAATAGTATCATGGTGCTTCTTTATATATCAAAATATCAAATGACTGCCATATTTCATAAAATGTAGATGACACTTCAAATAATACTACGGTAAATGACACAAAACTTACACATACAAAATACTTTCTAAACAAATTGAGTAGCGAAAAAACCTTAAGACCACTTTAATCAAACAAACCAACTACAAAAAAAAAAACACCTCAGACCTAATTTTTTGTCAAATGGTCATACATATTCAAAAGTATATCACCATGGTACCATGTACAAACAAACAAACAAACAAACAAACAAACAAACAAACAAACAAACAAACAAACAAACAAACAAAAAATCAACTGTAAAAGTGAAAACACCTTAAGACCACATTGTTAATTTGTTAGTCACATTATCATTCATTCATTCATTTTCTTTTCAGCTTAGTTCTTTCATTAATCCGGGGTCCCCACAGTGGAATGAACCGCCAACTTATCCAGCACATGTTTTTACACAGTGTATGCCATTCCAGCTGCAACCCAACACTGGGAAACACCCACACACTCCAATAATATCTGGATGCAGCCTTTTTGATGCAAGCTGAGCTTGCATTTCTCAGAGATGCAATGTCAGACACAATGCACTCAATAGAGCTTGTGACGTCACTGTGACGGGTAGGGTTAGGAGTGAGGTTAGGCGAGCCCATTTAAAAGCATTGCATGCTGCTCAGATTGCATCTGCACTGAGACTGGAGCCAGACCCCTCTCACAGATTCCCGCATTCAGACACATACACTACAGCCAGTTTACCTGTACCGCATGTCTGTGGACTGTGGGGGAAACCAAAGCACCCAGAGGAAACGTGAACACGGGGAGAACATGCAAACTCCACACAGAAACGCCAACTGACCCAGCCGGGGCAGCGACCTTCTTGCTGTGAGGCAATCGTGCTACCCACTGCGCCACTGTGACACCGCCACATTATTATACACATTTAAAAATATATTACTATTGCGCCATATCCAAACAAACAAATACACACACACACGCACACACGCACGCACGCACACACGCACACACACAAACAAACAAACAAACAAACAAAAATAGCTCTTTTTAATTGGTTTCTTTTAGGGTTATCCAAATGCCTGCACAAGATTACAGCAGCATTGGAGACACAGCATATCTCCCAACTAACTTTCGCTTATCATTAACACAGATATGTGAGTGAGAGAGACAGAGAGATCGAGAGAGAAAGAATGCAGATGATAAGGAAAGAACACAGGTTTAAGGCCATGTCTTTTAAAAGCAGAACCCAACTCAGCCACAACAACCAACCCAAGAGGAAATGAAGCATAGGTCTATAAAACCAAAATAACCACCGCAAGATTAGGAAGCCTTTCAGACTGAACAATAGCAACCCAGTTATTAAAATGCTCTCATCATTTAAAATATGCTGTTGAAATCCTATATGCAAAAAAACATCAAATCTTCCTCCCTGAACCATGACTGATGAATATTTAACCCATCTAAATCACAAGCATTCCAGCGGGAGAAAACGCATGAGTGGATTCTTAAGAGATTTAAGAGCCTGTTAGGTACCATTTCAGAATGTGGGTTACTAAAGGTATGACGTCAAACTCTAGATTCATCTTCTTGTGTGTCCCTGTTTTGGTCAGTGTAACACAATCAACCCAGGCACATTCTGATTACGTACCCCTATTTACATTTCTGGAGAGAGAAAATACGTTGTGGGCGCTACATTTTTTTGCAGTTTTTGTTTTTGCGAATCCACCAGAGGCTGCTGTGCACACGTTTTCAGATCTTAAATTTCTCTTACGAGTGCCATTTGGCCTGCTCTTCTCACGTAAATCATCCAGATGTCGCTATCGACTGACTGACATACCGACTGATCCCCCCACCCTCCTCCTGCCTTAAACCCAACCAATAGTGTTTTCAAAAGCACTGATTGACCTGAACACCCACTTCCCTAAACCCAACCGACAGTGTCTTCTAAATGCAAAATTTGTAGCACGCTTCTAAAATTTGTAGACATCTCATAGATATCCTTAAAAATACTGAACAATACAACAATACCAATACTAACATCTACAATACAATACAGATACTGACATCTAAAATACTTTATTTTAATTTCATGGGACATTTAACTGTTTATTAGCACTTATAAAGCATCATCTTATTTTACATCCCTAATTCCACCCAATGCCTAAACTCAACTACTACTTTACTAACTATTAATAAGCAGCTACTTAGTAGTTTATTGAGTTGAAAGTCTTAGTAAATCTTGAGTAAATGGTTTGTTAACAGGAGGAATTGTACAATAAAATAAAGCGTGAGTCAAGTAAAGTTACTTTTCAAAGAAGTAATGCATCATTGTAATACATTACTTTAAAAAATAACCTATGCCTAAAACTGATCTTGATTATTATTTAGTCTGACTTTATGACAACAAATATTTTACAGTGTGAAATCCTAATCCGAGAAATAAAAATCGTTTAAGATTAAGAGTAAAGCAAGGCGCAACTTCTCATTTTTAGGGTGAACTAACCATTTAAATAAGCATTATTTCAGAAGGATTGCAATAGAGGTCATGAAGATGTGGTTCACTTGCACAAGTCAGGGACCCCTTACTGTGCCACTGAGTCAGCAAGACAAGGCCCCTGATAGCCGTTATGGAGCTCCCACAGTCTTGACTATCACCACAGGTAAACAAACAGCAGAACAGATGAAGCACTAAAGATAAGAGCAGGGTATGTAGCGTGGGCTCAAATCTACCCACAACACGCTCAGTACTGCATAGAAATAAGGAAACCAGAGACTCTTATTGTGTGTCTAATCTACATACCGTTACATTTATTACCAACTGCTTCTGCTTAAAAAATGAATATACACAAAGACCTTAACTCTTCTTTTCACCTATGGGTCAAAAATGACGTCCACAATTTGAACAGGACAAAAAAAAATAAAATAAAACAATGTTTTTCATCTTGAAATCTGGCGACTATTTGTATATTCTCGTGTATATATTTTTTTATATACATATATATTAATGAAGACTGTGAAACTAATATTACACCACAAAAACTACAGGCACACACATGGACACTCCAAAACCCCAAACACACACACACAGAGACACAATAAGAATCTGCTGCTTTAACTTTTATGAATACTGTCTTACCAAAAACTTTTTACATTCATACAGGTACTTTGAGCATTAGATATATACCCTGGGGCAGCATGGTGGTTCAGTGGTTAGCACTGCCACCTCACAGCAAGAAGGTCGCTGGTTTAAGCCCTTTATGGGTTAGTTGGTGTTTCTGTGGGGAGTTTCTGTGTGGAGTTTCTGTGGATGTTTCCCAGTGCTGGGTTACAGCTGGAAGGGCATCCGCTGTGTAAAAGCATATGCTGGATAAGTTGCTGGTTCATTCCACTGTGGCGAACCCTGATAAATAAAGGGACTAAGCCGAAGGAAAATGAATGAATGATTAAAAAAATACCCTTTATTTTAATCAAAATGAGTGTTAATGGTTAAACATTGATTAAAAACTACACACTGATGAGGGAAAACCAAGACATTCACAGAGTTTGGGATGAAGATGAAGTTGTTTCTTCATGCAAAAAATAAATGCAACAGTTTAAACTGACTTTAATAAATGTACTGCTTTATTTTAGAGGTTTAGTAAAGGGCAAACTGTGTATAGCGAGTTTTACCAAAACAGGATGGTTAAATA